>NW_006921652.1:7258828-7279750 GCF_000298275.1 Orycteropus afer afer
GGTCGCTATGAGTCGGGGCCGACTCGGCGGCATATAACAACAACAACAACAGGCAAATCTGCTGCAAAAGACCTCTTTAAAGTGTTAAGGAGAAAAGACATCATTTTGAAGACTAAGGTGTGCCTACCCCGAGCCATGGTATTTTCAATTGTTATATGCGTGTGAAAGCTGGACAATGAGTAAGGAAGATAGAAGAGTTGATGCCTTTGAATTATGGTGTTGGTGAAGAATACTGAAAATACCATGGACTTCCAGAAGAAAGAGCAAATCTGTCCTGGGAGAAGTGCAGCCAAAATGCTCCTTAGAAGCAAGAATGGCCAGACTTCATCTCATCTGCTTTGGTCATGCTGTCAGAAGGGACTATTCCTTGGAGAAGGATGTCCTTCTTGGTAAGGTGGAGGGTTGAAGAAAGAGGGGAAAGCCCTCAACGAGATGGATTGACACAGTGGCTGCAATGTGGGGCTCAAGCATAGCAGGGATTGTGAGGCTTGTGCAGAACCAAGCAGTGCTTCATTCTATTGTATTCAGGGTGGCTGAGTCAGAGCCAACTAGACAGTACCGAACAATAACATTTTATATCTCATCCTTTCTCTGTTCTCCCTTTGTGATTCTAATTATACATGCCACATTACTTGATATTATTACACAAAATTGAAAATCTATTTCTTTTACATTTGTAATCATTTGCTTTTTCCTCTATCCTTTAGCTTGCATAATTTCTATTGACGTGTAATAAAGTTCACTAGTTAGGTCTTCTGCAATGTCCAAATTACTATTAATCCCATCCAATAAATGTTTGATTCTAGATATTTTATGTTTTCTTTTAAGCTTTCAGTTTCCAAAGTTTCTATATCTCTACGGAAATTCTTGTTCTACCAGAAAAAAAAAAAAAAAAAGCAAACTCACTGCCATCGAGTTGATTCTGACTTATAGTGACACACTTTGGGTTTCCTAGGATGTAAATGTTTACAGAAGTAGATTACCCAACCTTCCTTCCAAAGAGTGGCTGGTGGGTTTGAACCCACCAACTTTCTGGTTAGTAGTCAAACACCTTAGGCACTATGCCACCAGAGCTCCTTTACTCATTAAATCCATGGTTTCCTGAAGATTTTAAAAACATATTTGTCATTGTCACTTTTAAGTCCTTATTTGCTAATTTCAACATTCCTTATTGATATGTTTATGTTCTTGACCATGAGTAATAGTCTCTTGATTCTTCAGAATTTTTAATTATTTATAAGACATTGTGGATACTACATTATAGAGATTTTGGACAATGTTATCTTCTTGTGAAGAGTTTTTCATTTTTGTTTTACTAGGCAGTTAAGTTACTTCTGTATTGTCTTGATCCTGTAAAGCCTTGATTTTAGGCTTAACTAGGATAGGTCTAGGAGCCCTGGCAGCACAGTGATTAAGTATTCAGCTACTACCCAAAAGGTTGGTGGTTTGAAGCCTCTAGCTGCTCTGTGAGAGAAAAATGTGGCAGTCTGTTTCCATAAAGATTTACGGACTTAGAAACCCTATTGTTGTTGTTGTTGTTGTTTGCCGTCGAGTCGGCCTGACTCATAGCGACCCCTCCTTGGGTTTCCAAGGCAGTATCACTACAGAAGTAGGGCAATCCTTAGGATTGCCCAACCTTCCTTCGAGGAGTGGCTGATGGGTTTGAACCGCCAGCCTTCTGGTGAGCAGTCAAGTGCCTTAGGCACTATGCTACCAGAGCTCCTTAGAAACCCTATTTGTTGTTGTTATGTGCCATCGAGTCGGCCCCAACTCATAGCGACCCCTCCTTGGGTTTCTTAGGCAGTATCACTACAGAAGTAGGATTAGAAACCCTATAGAGTGGTTTTATTATGTCCTATATGGTCACTATGAGTCAGAATTGACTTGATGACAACTAGTGGTAGGATAGGTTCATTTTAGCTTTGCCTTTAGTCTTCACGTATGCCCTTAGTCAACCAAATCAAACCAAACTCACTGCTGTCGAGTCAGATCCGACTCATAGTGACCTCTCCTTGGATTTCTGAGGAGATATCACTATGGAAGTAGATTGCCCAACCTTCCTTCTGAGGAGTGGCTGGTGGGTTTGAACTACCAGCCTTCTGGTTAGCAGTCAAATGCCTTAGGCACTACACTACCAGAATCCGCCCCCTGCCCCCGCCTCCCCTTAGTCAAGAGACTTGTTTATTTCTTTTAAGATGTGACTTTAATAAGATTTCAGTGGAAAGCCCAAGTCTGTGCTTGACTCTTTCATCCTTCCAGCTGTTCATTTCCATCGGGTTCTTTGGAGTCTCATCCTATGCATGTGTAGTTAAGAAGTCTCCAAAGGATTTGAGCAGAACGTGTATGCAGATTGGAGGCTCTCTTCTGCCTCATTTTCTAGGTAATCCTGCATCAAAACTTGGGCAACTCTGACCCTGACCTTTGACTTTTCTGTCCAGTAAGACAGCATTTAACTGGTTTCTTTTCTTACAAAGGTCATATCCTCTTTAGTTGCTGCTTGTTTGGGGTCATTCTCCAATGCCTTAAAACACTATTTTTTTAATATTCTGTCTAGGTTTGTAATTATTATGGCAAGAGAGTTAGTCTAACATAATCTACTCCACTATTATCAGAAGCCAGAAGTCCCAATATCTTATTATATCACCTATTTACATTTACTGTGCCTTGGTTAACTAATATTTAAGTTCATTTACTGAGTCAGTTATTCAAGCAAATAATTTTCATAATAAAGTTATGTTCTTGGGCTACATATTCTAACTCTGAGGGCTCTAAATGAATAAATTTTATTTTGTTCTCTCTGCCATGTCATTTAACTGTGCTTAGTAAGAGGAAGAAAACTTCTTCTTTTTTTCCATGGGAAAAAGGAACTCCACCTAGAAGCCTCAGCCAGCTTCCTGAAACAATCTCCTTTGACATTCATACACTGACTCATGGCTGCTTTCTTGGGCCAGCTTGTTGCCTGACCAAGTCGTCCAGCATTCTTGATGTTTTGTTGTGTTCAGGTCCAGTTTTGCTCTTCCTCTCTGATGATGCAGAGAATATCGATGGCATACGAATCCAGTGTGCTATTATCTATCCTCCTCATCCTTTTTGAAGGAGCTCCTTCTAGAGCCCCAGCATTCTTGTAGCTTCTACTGGGGCATATTCCTTTTAGGCATCTGCCTGTCCACTTCTGGCAGGAATTCCATGTTACACCAGCACTAACCAGGTAATCAGTGTTAACTAAGTTAGAGAAAGCAGATGCAGATAGAAAAACAGAAGTGAATGTTCTGCTTTAAAAATGAGAATAATGTGATAAAAAAAATAATGAGAATAACATATCTCTGAGTACTAGAGTATAATGAAGGTTGCCAGTCATAATACCCTCCCCCTCAACCTGGCTACAGGAGCAAGAATGTGCCCTAAGTGGGTCAACCATAGTCATTTCCAAAGATTTGAACAAATAGAGCTCATTTGAAATTAGAACTAAGAGAAATTACTTCCTTTCTGGTTATAAAGCTAGAAAGATGGGAACTGATAGTTTTATTCTCATGGAGAAAGTCAATGTAAGAGACTGAGGCTAACAGGAAGAGAGGAGAGTTGAGACATGGAATAAAACACCATATGGCCACCTTAAGACACCTAGCTATGCAGAGACTGGAATATCCCTACCCTCCTATGGTCAGTTACATGGGACCAGAAATGCCCCCTGCTAGCCTTAGTTAGGGAGCTCTGGTAGCATAGTGGCTAAGACACTTGCCTGCTAACCAGATGGCTGGCGGTTCAAACCCACCAGCCACTCCTCGGAAGGAAGGTTGGGCAATCCTACTTCTGTAGTGATACTGCCTCGGAAACCCAAGGAGGGGTCGCTATGAGTCGGGTTTGACTCGACGGCACATAACAACAACAACAACAACAGCCTTAGTTAATCTAACTTAGCTTTCATCACTTATACACACAGGTCCTAGCTAACACAATCTACCATTCATTTGGCACTGTATTAAGCACTGTTTACTGTTGTTAACAAATATTTTTCACATAGACATCTTACTTCTCCAATAAGAATATAACTTTCTTAATTGTTGTAGCTTGATTTTACATCTCCTCCCCCAGCATACCCACTCAATGCTAAACACATAAGTGCTTAAAATATATCCACTGGTGATTAGTGAAAAATAAGCCTACAATGTTAGGACTAGGACTGGTCTATGACAGGTAGCAATTCTCATTAAAACAGTTCTTCTTTGTCCTGAACTTACACCCAGCTGACCTGTCCACCTATATGATCTGGGAATTTTCCCACATTATACACTTTATTTGAAACTCTGACAATTGTTTTCCTTCTATTGATTGGCTCAGCGTTCTGGATCAGGCTGTCTGTCACCTTGAACAAGATTAATAGTAAATTACATCTGCCTCTGGGTGATTGGTGCTCTTCCCTCACACTATTCCCCAGGACAACAAATATCATAACAATGTTTAATAAAGTTGAGTCTGTTTCTTGGCTAGCTAAAATGCATTTCCTAATTTTGTACTAGTCCTTATGAATGCCTCTCAAAGCTAGGTGCTTTGTCAGAGGGAATAATTACCTTCACCTGAGAAGTCAAGTTGTTTACTAAGGGTACACAAAAGGAACATAAACATTGTTTGGCTTCCCTTTACAGTTTACAAAAAAAAAAAGCAAACACTCAGACATTTGTAAATACAGTATTTATATTTTATTATTGAGTCTCAAAATTTGTTGGAGCTCTGGAAGTGAATTTAATTTAGCTGCTGCATGGGAATCAATCTCTTTAAAAGGATAAAACCAGTGGACTTGTGCTTAAACATGAATATCTGCACAGACGGAAATTCCCAAGATGCCCAGGAGCCCAGCCTTTGCACAACCTCCAGCACCAACGGCATCTGAACAGGGGAAAATTATCAAAGAAAAAGCATTAAGAAACACATTATCAGAATGCAACAAATCAATTCATTTTGTAAAATTTTGACTACAAGTTGTACATGAACCTCTAAAGAATAAATAATAGCTCAGTGGCCCAAGATTTTAGCTATACTTACTTTCCAAATGATAATAATATGTTAGCTTTAGTAAGATTGACAATTCCTAGAAAGATTGACTGGCTAAATTGTAGTTGATTACTATGGCTTTCTGTATTCATGACATCTATATGTGCCTCTTATAAGTACCAACGACTGTATTAAAAGAAAAATATCTTCATTAAAAGTTTTTTCTGAATGGTAGAAATGTTGTTAGGTACCATTGAGTCAGCTCTGACTCATAACTATCCTGTGTACAACAGAACAAAACACTGCCCAGTCCTAAGTCATCCTTAAAATCCCTGCTACACTTGAGCCCATTGTTGTAGCCACCGTGTCAGTCCATCTCATTGAGGGTCTTCCCCTTTTTTGCTAACCCTCTACTTTACCTAGCATGACATCCTATTCCAGTGAATGGTCCCTTCTGACAACAAAAGTAGACGAGAAGAAATCTGGCCGTTCTTGCTTCTAAGGAGCTTTCCAGCTGGCTGCACTTCTTCCAGGACAGATTTGCTCATTCTTATGGCAGTCCATGGTATTTTCAGTCCTTGGTTTTCTTTACTTTGAGGTGTAATCCATACTGAAAATGATAGTTTTTGATCTTCATCAGTAAGTGCTTCAAGTCTTCTTCACTTTCAGAAAGCAAGATTGTGCCATCTGCATATTGCCAGTTGTTAATGAGTCTTCCTCCAATCTTGATTCCACGTTCTTCCTCATATAGTACAGCTTCCAGATTATTTGCTCAGCATATATATTGAATAAGTATGGTGAAAGGATACAACCTTGATGCACACCCTTCTTGATTTTAAACATGAAGTATGCCCTTGTTCTCTTGAACAATCTCTTGGTCTATGTACAGGTTCCTCACGAGCATACAGTGTTGTGGAATTCCTATTTTTTGCAATATTATCCATAATTTGTTATCATCCACATAGCCAAACGCTTTTGCATAGTTAATGAAACAGAGGTAAACATCATTCTGATATTCATTGCTTTCAGCCAAGATCCATCTGATATCAGCAATGATAACCCTAGTTCCACATCCTCGTCTGAATCCAGCTTGAATTTATGGAAGTTCTCTGTCAATATACTGTTATGATCATTTTAAAATTATCTTTAGCAAAATTTTAATTGTGTGTAATATTAATGATATTATTAGATAATTTCCACATTCTGTTGGATCACCTTTCTTCAGCATGGGCATAAATAGTAGTATCTTCCAAGTCAGTTGGCAAGGTAGCTGTCTTCCAAATTTCTTGACATAAATGAGTAAGCACTTTCAGCACTGCACCCGTTTGTTGAAACATCTCAATGGGTACTCCATCAATTCCTGGAGTCTTGTTTTCTGCCAATTCCTTCAGTGTAGCTTGGACTTCTTCCTTCAATATCATTGGTTTTTGATCATATGCTACCTCCTGAAGTAGTTGAACATGGATCAATTCTTCTTTGTACAGTGACTGTCTGTGTATGTGAAACTTGAAGTTTTTCTTCAGTTCTTTCAGCTTGAGAAATGCAATGCATGTTCTTCCCTTTTGGTTTTCTAACTCCAGGTCTTTGCACATTTTATTATAACACTTTACTTTGTCTTCTCAAGCCACCTTTTGAAATCTTCTGTTCAACTCTTTTATTTCATTATTTTTTCCCTTCATTTTAGCTATTCTCCATTCAAGAGCAAGTTTCAGAGTCTTTTCTGACATCTATATTTTTTTCCTTTCCTATCTTTTTAATGACCTTTTGCTTTCTCTGTCTATGATGTTCTTGGTGTCATCCCACAAATCATCTGGCCTTTGATCACTGGTGTTCAATGCATCAAGTCTAGTCTACAGATGGTCTGTAAATTCAGGTGGGATAAAACCAAGCTCATATTTTGGCTCTTGTAGACTTGTTTTAATTTTCTTCTTTTGACTGATGATATTGAGATTCTCTATTGCTTCTTTCCACAGATGTAGTTGATTTGATTCATGTGTATTCCATCTGGTGAGGTCCCTGTATAACCCACCACTCATGTTGTTGAAAAAAATGTACTTGCAATGAATAAGTCATTGATATTGCAAAATTCTGTCATGAGATCTCTGGCATCATTTCTATCACCAAGGCCATATTTTCAAACTATTGATGCTTCTTCTTTGTTTCCAACTTTTACATTCCGATCACCAGTAATTATCAATGTATCTTGAGTGCACGTTTGGTCAATTTCAGACTGCAGAAGTTGGTAAAAATCTTCAATTTCATGAATGATGAGTGGACAGGCTGAAGTATTATATATGCCTATGCAGGGGGGAGTATGCCCATGACCACATACAGGGTTGGCTGACAATGTTTCTACAAGTGTATTTGTATGTTCTGTAAGAATTCCTAAGTGTATAGTAGAGCTGACAAGGGACAAGGTGGTAGTCACTTCATGGTCACAGCCAGCTACCCAGAGGGAGGGAGTAGTTGGACTTGTAGGTTCAGGACCATAGTCTCAGGGGACATCAAGCACAACTGGCATAACATACTACACAAAAAATTGTTCCACATCCTACTTTGGTGAGTAGCAACTATGATCTTAAAAGCTTACAAGTGGCCATCTAGATGCAATGATGGGTCTCTCTTCATCCAGAGCAAAGAAGAGTGAAGAAAACCAAAGACACATGGAAACAATTAGTCCAAGGAACTGCTACACCATGAAATCCTCAGCCTATATGACTATGAGACCAGAAGAACTAAATGGTGCCAGCTACCACTGTCAACCACTCAAAGGGGGATCTATGTAGGAGATCCTGGGTAGAGTGAGACAACAATGTGGAAATAAACTCAAAATCATAAAAAAAGAAGAAAAAAAAAAAAAAAACAGGTTTGCTGGTCTTATAGAGCCTAGTGGAACCTCTGAGACTATGGCCCCTAACTGCCCTTCAGGTCTGGAATAGAACTCACTCCTGTGGCTTCCAGCCAAACAAAAGACAGACATACAAAAGACAGGTATATGAGCTGAACATATATATTAGGTAGATACACTCTTTGGAGAGATCAAACATGGGATATTAGAAGGGCTGTGTATGCCCAGGGAGATAGCTCACAGGGTCAGGAATGCATGAAGAGAAGGACACAGAGATGAGGTTACTATGAGGAGGAAGTGGGAGGGGAGTTGTTGCCCTGTGGGAAATTGCAGTCAATGTCATAAGACAAAGTGTATGTGAGTTGCTGTATGGAAAGTAAACTTTCACCCAAATCACAATAATTTTTTTTTTTTTTTTTTTTACATCTTCAATTTCTTCATCTTTGGTTTCAGTGATTGGTATGTAAATGTGTCTAATAGCAGTATTTATCGATCTTCTTTGTAGGCGTATGGATATTATCCTATCACTGACAGCATCGTACTTCACGATAAATCTTGAAATGCTCTTTCTGAGGATGTATGTGATGTCATTCCTCTTCAATTTGTCATTCCCAGCATAGTGAATCATAGGATTGTCTCATTCAAAATGCCCAATACCAGTCCATTGCAGCTCATAAATGCCTAGGATATTGATCTTAATCTGTTTCATATTTACAATTTCCAGTATTCCTACATTCATAGTTTGTACATTCCATGTTCTAATTATTAATGAATGTTTAAAGCTGTTTCTTGCCATTTGAGTCATGCTGCATCAGCAAATGAAGGTCTTGAAAGCCTTACTCCATCCACATCATTAAGATCAACTCTAGTTTGAAGAGGCAGCTCTTCCCAGTGGTATTTTGAGTGTCTTCCAGCCTGAAGGGCCCATCTTCCAGCACTATATCAGTGTTTCACTGCTATTCATAATATTTTCAGTGGACAATTTTTTCAGAAGTGGATAGTTTGGCGTTTCTTCCCAGTCTGTCTTAGTCTGGAAGCTTGCTGAAATCTATCTATTATGGGTGACCCTACTGGTATTTGAAATGCCAGTGACATAGCCTCCAGTTTCACAGCAATATACAAGCTGCAACCATATGACAAACTGACAGATGAATGATGGAGTATAAATGTAGTGAATGCTAATAGTCTTCTTCATTATCTCCTTTCCTTTACTCCAGGAAATTCCTTCTACTGTGTTTACTCTGTTGGTCCTACTTCTTTTTCACTCTGGCCACTGTATCATATTTAGAAACTTTTGCAAAAATACCAGCAATGACATGTCATGTGTTAATGTGGATGAACCAGGGGTTTTAGTCCTTGTCTATCAATATACTTCACCTGCTATTTTCTGGAACGATTTTATTCCAGATTTTGTGAATGTTTCTTAGTGACTTCCTTTTTATTATTTCCAAGATATGAAAATCTAAGAGTTTTTTCCTACTTTAAATGTTTACATGTGATAGGATATCAGAATCCAATAGCTTTTCTTGCCATCTCAGAAATATTTTTTTTCATTCCATCCTCTGTGTTTACTTGTCAGCTTCTCCAGTAGACTGTGTTCCTTGGAAGCTAACATTTAATTTATCTTTAACCTTAATCTTTAGCACAATTCCCACACATTATAGGTATTTATCTCCCAAAGTAAACCAGATTGAGTCAAGGTTTACATTTATTTATATTTCACACAACACCTAGCAGACCTCATGGTACATTGTGAGCTTTCAGAAAATATTTGATGGATGAATGATTAGTTGGTACTCACATTTCTTTTCAACAACTTCTCCCTTGTACAAGGGGACATGATTGCAGAGATTCTTAATGGGTGACCCAAACAGGAACCAGTTCACATCTGTGATCAGAGACTCCAGAGGATTGTACTTGACCCAGGTGTATTTATTGGAGAACATAGTGTTCAGAGCCTAGATTAGTGTAACAGAGTAGTATAAGGTTTAACAAATTAATGCCATCTGGTATGCCTTATTCTAAATTTTGACTTATTATTTCTCTTTCAGATTATTCAACCAAAGGTGGCTAGAGCCTAAAGGCACCATCTCTTTCTGAAAACTTTGTCTGCAAAAAAGTCTCAATATAACTAATGTTATTTTACTCCTGGTGTCACTGAAATGCAAACATGGTAAGTTCCATGCCAAAGATGACATGGAAAGGAAGTTAAGGAGGAAGAATTAAACCCCAGGTCTCTAGCTTCAGTGCAGTGTTGGTTTATTCTCACTAGATTATATTGTTTCTTTATGTCTGTGTGTCATTGAATATTTTAACTTCACTCATTTTCCTGACAACTGCTAATTCTTAGATTCCTGGTCTAAGAAAACAGGTTGTTTAATTCTTTCCATAAAGATATTGTACTTTATTATAAATTCTTGTATTTAGAGCTTTGTGGTGGAAATCAAGTGAAGAGAAGTATTATTCCTCTTGAAAACAACAAAATTGTTGTAAGGTATAATATTATCCATTGTGGTTATAATATTATGATTTTCTCCATATGATGGAAGATTCTCAAAGGATGAGGGTCCATCCTTTCTCCTTAGGCATTGGTTTTGCCTATTTCAAGAAAAGAAACTATTCTAGTAAGGAACACTAGAATTACCTGCCTCTCGTAGATGTACCGTTTGAGTTGGTCCAGAGCAGGAATATTTTTATGGTCCATTTTCAGGATGTAGCAGGCCCTTCGGGAGAGCAGCCTGGAAGCGATGTAGCCCTGGGGCAGCAAGAACAGAGTTACTGCCCCTCCCATTTCTGTGGGCTCTGAACTTGATGAGGATGTCTGAGCCTTGGAGGAAAGACTTGGGTGTGCACAGTGAGTGTATGTAATTGCTTTATAATTTGCAATCAGTTCTACTTGGCTTCTTGAAGTCTGCCAGTGCAAACTAACCAGCCACTCCTAGGAAGGAAGATCAGGCAATCTGCTTCTGTAGTGATACCACCTCAGAAAAGCAAGGAGGGGTCTCTATGAGTCTGATCTGACTCGAGAGCAGTGAGTTTTTTTTTTTTTTTATTGTTGTTGTTTGTTTGTTTATTTTGCATATTATTTGTATTTGTTTGCTTGTCACTTATGCTTTTTTTTAAGTTGTGCAAACCTATGGCTTATAATCCATTTTTCATGTGATGGCACTAGGGATTATAGTCTGGGATTTGAAAAGACTGAGAAGTAATATCTCCACAATTTGGAGCAGATACAATGTTCTTTAGAACAGAATCATCCTGCTCAATGTGATGGTACTAGCCACATGTGGCTATTTAAAATCAAATTTAAATTAAATTAAATTTTTGTACCTCCATTGCACATTTCAAGTGTTTAATATCTACAACTGGTTAGTGAATATTATATTGGAAAGTGCAGATATAGACTATCTCCATCATGTAAGAAAGTTCTATTGGGCAGAGTTGGTTTAGAAAGTCTCCTAAACACACCCACACCACACTCACCCCCTACCATACACATGCATACATTTTTCATCTATTCTTTTCTTCTTTACCATCTTATCTGTTTCTCTAATTTTCTCCATCCTTTCCCCACCTTAAACCCAAGCTACCTAAAGGCAAGATAAGTTGGAGGAAGTTAGGAGTGGAAAAGCAATGAAAAACAATGACTTTGGCATCCCGAAAGACAATTTTTCCATAGAATCCCAAATAATTATACAGTCGTGTTTTTATGCTGGAAGTCTTCTAGCTCCTATTTTTCATTTCTTACAAGCTACTAGTTATGAAATTCAAAAGTAGACTGAGGTCAAGTCTAATGATAGTGAAAGAGTCTTAAACCAAATCTTCACCATTCTATATACAGGCAGACCCCAGGTTATGAAGAGATCTATTCCTAAACATGTCTTTAAGAATTTTGGGGTCAGAAGCTCTGGTGACATAGTGCCTAAGGCATTTGACTGCTAACCAGAAGGCTGGTGATTCAAACCCACCAAGCACTCCTCAGAAGGAAGACTGGGCAATCTACTTCCGTAGAGATACCACCTCAAAAACCCAAGAAGGAGGGGTTACTAAGAGTCAGAACTGACTCCACAGCAGTGAGTTTGGTTTTTGCTTTTAGGTCAGTTAAACAAGCATATACATTTAGTATTTAGCTTTACTTTAGTGCAAGAGATTGAAGACTTTTCAATAATTTAAAAACCTGCACATGCAGCCAATGAAGGTAGTTGTGACAAAGAATTTGCTGTGAGTAGGGGTTGGTTCAATACTTTCAAGGGAAGGCAAATTTATGTAACATTAAAGGGTAAGCAGGAGTTGTCTGCCCAACCACTCCTTGGGAGGAAGATTGGGCAAGCCACTTCCTTAGTGATACAGCCTCTGAAACCAAGGAGGGGTCACTATGAATTGGATCCAACTCTACGGCAGTGAGTTTGATTTTTTTTGGTTAGGAGTTGTCTGTAAGTCCAACACTAATAATGGTAACTGGAGACTGCCTGTATTTAAAGACACTTTTGGAATTTCCCTGACACCTGCTTAAAAACTATTTTAGTACAATTTCTTTTTAAACTGTCTCTTGTAAATACCCTGTCCTTTCATATGTGTCATGGCACTCCCAACCAAAAGCAGAAAGCATATGAGGAAGTCTACAAGAAAAGAAGTAAAAGATGTCCAAAGATGCAATGTGATGGACTAAGACCAACACATATACATGGTGCATAGCTGTGCCTAGTCAAAAGTAAGCTCACAATTAGTACTGCTAGAATAAATGGAAAACAAGAACAAAACGAAACAATGGGTGAAGGGCAGATAAGTCTTCCAAGTAAGAATCTGAGACTTGTTGTTAACATTGATAACTAGAACATGGAAATAATTTTATGTTTTTAGTTAACATACTTTTCTTCTTGTAGAAGAAATAGGGCTTACTGCAAATCTTATATCCACAATTAAATAGGTTGAGTTGTTCTAGCTTTCCATATTTTGCAATTATTTGTCTTCATGTTTGTTCGTTTTCCTCATGTTTTGTATTAGAAGCCCTATTTTATTCATTCACTCATTCATTCATTCATTCTAAAAATAGTTTTGAGAGCCTATGTAGCAGGCACTGCTTTGGCTACCCTTCTAGACACTTTCTGAGCCCTCAGTGAGACAATGTTATCACTCTTCTAATTTCTAGCTGAAAAGGTCAAGCAAATTTGTATGGTTCGAGGCATATTTTTTCCTAGAAATGCTTTTATTTGTTTAATTGCTTGATTATTTAAAAAGGAGAGCAAAAGTGAGGAAATTATTTTAAAATGGCAATATAGACACAAATGTATGATAAACCATGGCTGTCCCCATGCTATTTAAAATACAGGTCCTGAAGAGTTTGAAGATTCCCTCACTGCTTACATGTTTGTAGTCAAAAATCGTGGTGGAGGAGCACGACCCTGCATGGATGTTGATGGTGGCGATATTTTTTTCATTATCAATTGTCATTGTCTCCTGAACGGTACGACCATTGTTAAGCGGGCTGATGATGTTATAAACCTAGATTTACAACAAAGACATAATGATTCTTCTATAAATTATACGCATTTGGAAGTCAACCACCCTCCCTCACAAGCAAAATAAAGCTTTCTATGAACAAGAAATTAGTGTCTGAAACCTCTCTCCTGAGATCCCAGATCAAAAGCCCATTCTAAAATAAGAATGGGAGCTCTGGTGACATAGTGCCTAAAGCACTTGACTGCTAACCAGAAAGTTGGTGGTTCAAACCCACCAGCCACTCCTCGGAAGGAAGATTGGACAATCTACTTTGGTAGAGATACCACTCGGAAACCCAAGGAGGGGTCACTATGAGTCAGGGATGACTCGATGGCACATAACAACAACAGCAACAAAATAAGAATATAAAGCTTTTCCTCATGGTTTACTGTACTATATATGAGAATAGCAATGACACCAGAGGAGAAATGAGGTTGACTACATTTTAAAATAATAGTTTACATTTTTTAAGGTATTGCAATTAGGGAGAAATAATCAACCTTATTGTTTTCATTGTTGGTTATTTTGGAGATTCCACCCCAAATGTTGTTATGTTGTTGTTAAGTGCCGTCAAGTCGTTTCTGACTCATAGCGACCCCATGCACAGCAGAACGAAACACTGCCCGATCCCACGCCAGCCCCACAATCCCTGCTATACTTGAGCTCATCATCGCAGCCACTGTGTCAATCGATCTCGTTGAAGGCCTCCCCCTCTTTCGTTGACCCTCTACTCTACCAAGCATGACATCCTTCTCCAGGGAATGGTCCCTTCTTACAACATGACCAAAATAGGTGAGACGAAATCTGGCCATTCTTACTTCCAAGGATCCACCCCAAATAGAGCCTATGAACTCTGTACCGTCTTTTAGATTTCACTGTGTTCCCTTCCCTTTACTCTCCCAACACCTCCAATAGATAAATTCCATAACAAACCTACTCACCTCATTTCCGTGAGATTGTGTCCCGAAGGTGGCAAGTAGGATCAGACATGCCACCTGAAAAACAAACCAGTCATACAATTGCTTACAGAATCATCAAGAGTGGAACCATGAAGGGACCCTAGGCAGGAAAATCAAATATCTAGAATGTGCCTATGTCTGTAGACACTGATGAGTGGTCATAGATAGTCAATAGTCCACTTCCAAAGTGACAAACACATACTCACTCATTTAACACGCATTTTTTAAGTTCCTAGTATTTGTTAGACAAAGACTTCTACCTTTTCCATTCAATTCCCCATCCTTCCCAACACTGTAATCTTCACATGTTCTTAGGCCAGGAGCAATTTTGGGCAGTAAAGCCTTGTAGAAGGATTCATATTACTGTGGGAAAACCCTGGTATGAATCACATTGGCTTTGGATTATAGGAGTCAAGTTGCATCTCCTGTTACAAAATTCCTTTACTTTTGGAGACGGAAAAGGTAAGACAGATTTAAAGTGAATTAGTGAGTGATAGAAATGCAATGCATTTCTAAAGAAAATCAGGAAGGTTGAATGCTTGGGGGACGTCACTAACTTTTGAAGCTAAGTTCAAGAAGGACCTACATATTCTCCTACAAACCATCATGAGGTGATACTATCGGACAAGTGTCAGGTCAGGGACCATGAGATTAACATTGAGGTAGTTCTGATATTTTTCTATACTTATATAAGAGGCAGATCCAATATGCTGACTCCTGTTTTAGGCTCTCTCTTCTCCTGAGCATCACAGTGTACTGCACTATCATTGAAAACTACTGATGGAAGGTCTGTGGGAGAGGTAGACATTTTTTAAAGTGTCAGTAGGATCTTTCTCCTTCCTTTTGCATCCCAGCCCTCACATTTCTATCCTGGTGACTGGGGGTAGCCCCTAGCAAAGACCTATATGCAGATATCCACTTGCATACTCACAGAGGGGCCTATCTTCTCTCACCCCACTTCAGCTCTAATAACCTCTGAGGCTCACATACATATTATTTAGTGAACCTAAAGCAGAGGCTTGAACAAATGGATGGAGAAGCAACCATCTTCATGGTATGATTAGAGAGAACTAGGGAAGTGCCCTCTGCCCCCAAATAATCACCAATCCAACGCCACTCGTTATAAATTTGCCCTTCAAGGTTAAGTCTGCTCTTGGAAAATGGATAGTTCCCTAGAAGAGCTAACACTTTAAGCTGACAGTCTTTAACATCTTACACACTCCCTCAGTTGCGGAATAAGAATAAGAAATAGACACTTTGGAGGACAGAGACTGGAGGAAGAAATTTCTTTCTGGAATCATAGTCCCCCATCCACAAGACACTGCAGTGTGAAACTATGGAAGGCTGGGACAATGTAAGACAGCTGGAGGAGTAGGTGTGTTGATGGGAGGAATGCTTCCCTTAGGAGTGAATTAAGACCAGATGGGTAGCCAATGAACAGCCTCTGGCTGCTTAAATTTCCTTTAGGCTCTGAGATGTATACATTTCAAGCCTAAATTTCACATTTCCTAGCTTGAGAAAATCACCTTCCTTTCGGGCCTCAGTCTCCCCATAAAATGGGGAACAATACCACACAGCTCAAAAGGTTGTTTCAGCAAATAGGTGAAGTTATTCATGTGAAATGTTTTAGTATAGTGCCTAGGGCACTTGGGAAATGCCAACTGCTTTTATTATTATTATTATTATTTTCATTGTTGATATTATTACTTTTTAAATCACCTGTTATATTTTGGATAGCAAGTGCAGTTGTTCTAAAATGCCAACAATCTCCTTCAAAGTTCATAATAATGAATTTTATTAAAAAATCCTTCAAATTAAAATTTTCTAGCTATTTCCAAAATTTTTTATTTCTGCTTTTTTTTTGGAAACATCTCAAAAAATCAACAATGGAAAAATAGATATTCAACTTAATATTTAACATTATTCCTGTCAAATAAACTTTAATTCAATCACAGAAGCTTCATTTTAAACTCTACTCTTTGAAACTTGCATAGTGCTTGTCCTGAAATTCAAGGCATATTAGACAAGAACATTCTCTGCAAGCAGCTACCACAAGAGTATGAAGAAGCATAAAGAAGTACTCACAAGGATTTTCATTTTGCTTGCAAGGAGGAAGAATGAGCTGGAGCAAGTGAAACTGCCCGGTGCAGCTTCGACCCTTTATATTGGCTTTAAGGTGTGAAAATCTCTTCTTGGAACTATCACTTTGGAAATGGCCACATCCATATCACTGACACACCCAGCAAACTCCTTTATCAGGATTGACACTCAATCACTTAACCTGATATCAATTTGTCAGGAAAATTCATCACTTGCTTACTCTGTAAATATTCCCTGCTTATCTGTTCTGTTTCAACTGAGATTTCAAATTCCACCCTTTAAAAATATTTCAAGGTGCTCATTCTTTATATATATTTTATATCCACGAGCCACTCCTCGGAAGGAAGGTTGGGCGATCCACTTCCGTAGTGATATTGTCTGGAAAACCCAAAGGGGGGTTGCTATGAGTCAGATCCGACTTGATAGCATGAGTTTGGATTTTTGGTATATATATATATATATATATATATATATAAGTTCATATTCCAAATATCTCTTCATCATGGTAAAATTCTTGCTGAAGACCTGAGTTGTACTCCCACCCCATGTCTTGCTTGTTGAACTCTTCCACCCAAGGAATGGATGTGAGACTAGAGGTGAGAATGGTGTCTGAGGGTCTTGCTTTGAGAACAAACAGCTTTATGACTTTGTTTCTCCTCCCTTTTAGAGATGATGCCAAATTCCAGAGACAGATGAAAAAACATTTTTCATAGAACACTGTCCAGTTATTGGAGTTAACCATTTTTTTTTTTAATATTGAGTCACCCTAAACTACTTGAAAATCAATAATTTATATCTCCAGCTATCTTGAGGACCACTGAGAAATTTTCAGATTAAAAAAAAAAGTGGAAGAATCAAATTTAATTCAAGCAATTTTTATAATGGCACAATTAGAAATGGCTAGCTAGTATTAGGGTGAGATCATGAACTCAGAAGGTGGGAAAACAACAAAAATATTCATAAATTGCAAAAATTATAGAAGACTGAGAATCACTACAATAAGCAAAGATAGTGTGAGTGTCTTCCTTGTTCTGCAGCAGGAGCAACTTCATAACCAGCAGTTTTTTGGTTTTTTTTTTTTTTAAGTGCACTTTTAAAATGTGCATTTGGACAATTAGGGGGTTACCAAGTTCCCTGGAGTTCCCCTACCCTGGGTATTCATCTGGGGTGGGTTTAAAATGTGCAACTTTATTAACTCTTTCTATAAGATCTGAAGCAAAAGGAATTACAATTCTATAGTGCATCTGCAAATTTTATCTCATCTCTGGTTCCAAAGACAAAAAAGCAAGTTATCTCCCAGCCTATAGGTATTAGGACAGACAAAGATGTAATTGTGCTGCCTTTTTGATTACTTGCTGGGTAACTTCTTACACTGCTGAGATGGAGGCAATTAACAAAGAGGTTTCTGCTTCCAAAATATTCCTACTATTAGGAATAGAAGTCTTTTGAAAGTAGATTACTTCTGGGTAGACTTCAACCTCCAACTTTTCAGTTAACAACCCAGCACATTAACTATTTGCGCTGGTATGAAATAGTTCAGTATTTTCATATATATACTTGTATGTGTGTGTGTATTTGTATATATAGATAGATAGATGTATATGTGTGTGTATGTGGTTATAGAGAACGAGAGAGAGGTGAGAAAGAGGGAGATTTATCTCAAGGAAATGGTTCACACAGTTGCAGAGGCTAGCAAGTCTCAAGTCCATGGGTGAGAGACATCAGGCTGGAGGCTCTTCCTAACTCATGTAGCTGCAGGGCCTGATGAGCTGAAGATCAGCAAATAATATAGCAGGCTGCTGGCTTCAGGCTGCCAAACCAAAACCAAACTCATTGTCATCAAGTGAATTCCAACTCATAGTGACTTCCACTGGGTTTCTGAGGTGGTAAATCTTTACAGAAGTAGATTGTCCCACCTTCCTTCCATGGAGTGGCTGGTGGGTTTGAATCACTAACCTTCTGGTTAGCAGTCAAATGCCTTAGACACTGTGCCACTACAGCTTCTGGCTTCAGAGTCTAACATTTCCCAGATCTGCAGGCAATCTGGCAATAGTTCAAGTCCAAAGAACCAGAGGTCATATGATGATGAGCTAGATGCAAGATCTAGATTGAGCAAAAATCCATAGAGCTTTGCCAGAATGTCCATATATATTGGATGCAGGCCCACACCCTCAGGGAAACTCTCTTTCAATTGACTGACTGCTCAAAGCATATCTTATCATGAATGTGATTACGTTATATCATATCTCACCATGGGATGACATCATAAATGCCAAACCACTGAGAATCATGGTCCAGCCAAATTGACCCACAACTTTAACCATCACAAGCATCCAGTTCTCCTTGTTGTTGTAGCTAGGTGCAGTCTAGTTGATTCTGATTCATAGGGACCCCGTGTACAACAGAACAAACACTGCCCTGTGCTGCACCATCCTCACAAACCTTGCTGAGCTTCAGGCCATTGTTGGCAGCCACTGAGTCAATCCATCTTGTTGAAGGTCTTCCCCTTTTCCCCTTACCCTCCACTTTACCAAGCATGATATCCTTCTCCAGGGACCAGTCCAATATACCAGAATCAGTTGCCGTGGAGTCAATTTCAACTCATGATGACCCCCATGTGTGTCAGAATAGAACTGAACTCCATAGGTTTTTCAGTAGCTGATTTGTTGGAAATAGATTACTATTAGGTACACTTCAACCTCCAACCTTTCAGTTAGTAGCCCACCACTTTAACTATTTGCACTAATATTCAATAGCTCAGCCTTATCCTATTAATTTATAGTGATGTGTAGCTTCCATGTGTGTGTTGGTCTGTTTGTTATCTCTCTATTATATCGATCCTTTTGTCTATCCAAATGACAGTATCTCACAGTCTTGATTTCACTGTTTTTATAAGTTCTGAGATCTGGTAGAGCAAATCCCTTCATCTTATTTTTCTTTAAAGTTGTATTGGCCATCCCTGAAGGTTTTTTCTACTGTGTCTTTGTTTTTTTTCTTATCACTGATTTCTACTTTTATCATTATCAGTTTCCTCCTTCCATTTCCTTCAGAATTAGTCTTTGGTTATTTTTCTAACTTTTGCTGAATGTTTTACCCATTTATGTTCAAACTTTCTTGTTTTTTAATTTTAAGAAATGCATGTAAGAACATATACTTGCTTCTAAGTACAATTTATATGTATGACATGACTATTTTGATGAATTCTAAATTTTTTAACTCCCACTGTGATTTTTTTCTTTAACCCATAAGTTGTTAAGGGTATATTTTTCAGTTTCCACTGTGTGATTGATGATAAAAGTTGTGTGTCAATTTGGCTGGACCATGATTCTCAGTGGTTTAGTAGTTAAGATATCGTCATTCCCCATGAAGAGATCTGATATAATGTAATCACATCCATGATGAGATCGCTATGAGCAACCAATCATTTGACAGGGAGTTTCCTTAGGGATGTGGCTTGCATCCAATATATATGGATATTCTGTCAAAGCTCTCTAGCTTTCTACTCAATCTGGATGCTTAATCTGGTTCACCATCTGACCTCTGATTTTTTGGACTTGAACCTGTGGCCTTCCATATTGCCTGCTGATCTTGGGATTGTTAGACTCCTCAGCCTATGAACCAGCATCATGCTGTAGTGCCTGCTAATCTTGAGTTTGTCAGCCCCTGCAGCAACATGAGGTGAGTCAGGAGAAGGTTTCAGCTTGATGTCTGATCCATGGACTTGGTACTTGCCAATCTCTACAACCTTGTCTTCCTCTCATGAAATTACCGAAGGTCAGACACCATTGATCCCACACCCTTTTTGAAGTATTCTTCACCAACAGAATAATTCAAATATATCAATTCTTCTTCAATCTTCCTTATTCATTGTCCAGGTTTTGCATGCATATGAAGCTATTAGAAATGCCATGGCTTGGGTCATTTTAGTCTTCAAAGTTACATCTTTGCTCTTTAACATTTTAAAGAAATCTTTTACAGGAGATTTTCCCAATGCATCATGTCATTTGTTTTCTTGACAGCTGTTGTGGAATGAAGTGTGATAGTTGGAGCTGTGTGTCAACTTGGCTGGACCACAATTCTGTGTGGCTTAAGCTGTTGTGATGTGGTTATTCCATGATAGGATCAGAGGATTATGTTTTGAGCAGGCAATCTGTTGAAAGGGAGTTTCCCTAGGGGTGTGGCCTGCTTCCAGTATAGCTATGGACATTCCGGGAAAAGAGACATTTTTCTGTGGATCAGGATTCTGTTGTGCTGCCTACAACTGTCTATGAGTGAACATCCACCATTTGGCCTGGAGATCTTGGATTCATCATTCATTGGAGTCAACAGCTGGTGTACTTCCTGCCAGCCTTGAGCTCCTCAGCCCCTGCAGCTGCAAGAGTCAGGAAAAGCTTCCAGCTTGATGTGGAAAAGCCTCCAGCTTGATGTTTGATCCAGGAACTTTGGACTTGCCAGCTTCTGTAAGTGTGTGAGCCATTTTCCTCAGATAAACTTCTCTATATATACATATACATATACATATATATA
>NW_006921652.1:7279878-7287248 GCF_000298275.1 Orycteropus afer afer
GTTTCTCTAGAGAACCCAATCTAACACATGAGGGATATCATTGCAGATGTCAGATGGATCTTGGCTGAGAGCAGAAAATACTGGAAAGATTTTACCTGTGTTAAAAAAAAAAAAAAAACTGTTTACCTGTGTTTTATTGACTATGCAAAGGCATTCGACTATGTGGATCATAACAAATTATAGATGACATTGTGAAGAATAGAAATTCAAAAACGTTTAATAGTGCTCATGAGGAATGTAAACATAGACAAAGAGATCATTATTCAAACAGAACAAGGGAAAATTGTATGGTTTAAAATCAGGAAAGATGTGTGTCAGGTTGCTTTATTTTCACCATACTTATTCAATCTGTGTGCTGAGCAAATAATCTGAGAAGCTATCAGATATATAGAAGCTAGACTATATGAAGAAGAATGGGACATCAGGATTGGAGGAAGACTCATTAATAATCTGTGATATTCAGATGACACAATCTTGCTTGGTGAAAGTGAAGAGGACTTGAAGCACTTACTGATGAAAATCAAAGACTACAGCCTTTAATATGGATTACACTTCAACATAAAGAAAACAAAAATCACCATCAGCAGCATCAGCCCAAGGCTGATTCCTATGAGTCAGAGGCTAGAAGTGCCACCATTCTCCAAACTTTTTACCAATTCTGACACCAACTGTCCTTCCCAAGGCACTAACTACTTTTCTATGGGTTCAATAATTCATTGCAATGGCCACACAGAACTCACAGACAATAATCAAGATCACTCACTTTATTAGGGAGGTAACAAGTTACAATTCAGGATCTGAAACAAGTCAGGATACAATTCTTCAATCAAGACAGCGTCTTCTCAGTTGTGCAGCAGCCATGCTTCTCTCTAGCCTTGGCCTCTGCCCTTGGTGTACCAGTGTTACAAAGCTTTTAGCTCTGCTAAAATGTGTTCAGAGAGACACCCCACTCAACCAGCAATCCTCCTGCCTGAAGGCACTCAGTTTCCTTGCTCTGTGGACTGGGAAGCCCACCATTGTGTCTCATACAATTCTCTTGGCTGTGCTGCCCTTACTGCTGCTGTCTCTGCTATCTTTCTGCCACCTCTCTGCTGTCTTTCACCATCTCTGCAAAGTATTATAGCTCTCTCTCTCTGTGTCTCCTGCAATGAATTAGTTATTGGTCTTGCAAAATTCTATTATGTGATCTCCAGGGTCATTTCTGTCATCAGGACCATATTTTCCTGCTACCAATCCTTCTTTTTTTTCCCAACTTTCACATTCCAATCACCAGTAATTATTAGTGCATTTTGATTGCATGTCTGATCAAGTATCTTATCTTATTGGTAGCTATTGTAAATGGCATTGATTTCTTTATTCCCTTTTCAGAGACCGTTTTGCTGGTGTAGAGGAATTCAACTGATTTTTGTATGTTGATCTTGTATCCTGCCACTAAGTTAAATTTTTCAGTATGTTCCAGTAGTTTTCTTGCTGAGTCTCTTGGGTATTCGATATATAGGATCTGCAAATAAGGATAGTTTTACTTCTTCCTTAACAGGTTGGATGCCTTTGATTTCCCTTTCTTATCTTTTTGCCCTGGCTAGGAACTTAGAAGACAATGTTGAATAGAAGTGGACATAGAGGCCATCTTTGTCTGGTTCCTGTTCATAAGGAGAATGGTTTCAGTCTCTCTCCATTGAGATCAATGTTGGCTGTTGTTTTTACATATATGCCCTTTATTATGTTGAGGAATTTCCCTTCTATCCCTATTTTGCTGAGAGTTTTTATCAGGAAAGGAAGTTTGATTTTATCAAATGCCTTTTCAAGTGCATCAATTGATATGATCATGAGATTCCTTTCCTTTATTTTACTTATGTGATGGATTACATTGATTTGCTTTTCTAATGTTGAACCATTCTTACATACCTGATATGAATCCCACTTGGTCATGATGTATTATTTTTTATGATATGCTGTTGAAGTCTACTGGCTAGGACTTTGCTAAAAATTTTTGCATGTATATTCATGAGGGATATTGGTCTGTAGTTTTCCTTTCTAGTGGTGTCTTTGCCTGGTTTTGGTGTCAGGGTTATGCTTGCTTCATAAAATGAATTTGGGAGGATTCCATTATTGTCTATGTTCTGGAATAGTTTGAGTAGGATTAGTGTCAGCTCTTCTGAGTGATTGGTAGGATTCTCCAGTGAAACTATCTGGGTCAGGACTTTTTTTTTTTTTTTTTGGTGGTGATTTTTTTTTAATGACCTGTTCAATTTGTTCTTTTGTTATGGGTCTGTTCAAGTTTTCTACCTCAGTCTGTGCAGGTTTAGGTAAGTAGTGTGTTTCTAGAAACCTGTCCATTTCTTCTGGGTTTTCAAATTTGTTGGAGTACAGTTCTTCATAGTATCCTGATATTACCCTTTTTTATTTCAGTTGGTTCTGTTGTGATGTCACCCAGTTCATTTCTTATTCATGTAATTTGAATTCTCTCCCTCTGTTCCTTTGTTGGGAGCTCTGATGGCATAGTGCCTAAGGCATTTGACTGCTAACCAGAAGGCTGGCAGTTCAAACCCACCAGCTACTCCTTGGAAGGAAGGTTGGGAAATCTACCTCTGTAGTGATACTGCCTCAGAAACCCAAGGAGGGGACACTATGAATCAGAACTGACTCAACAGTAGATTTTCTAGTTTCTGTTTCATTTATTTCTGTTCAAATCTTTTTTATTTCTTTTCTTCTGATTACTGTAGGCTTTTCATGCTGCTCTTTTTCTGTTTGTTGGAGAGTTTGGTTCAAAGTGTTGATTTTGGCTCTTTCTTCTCTTTTGATGTGTGCACTTATTACTGTAAATTGCCTTTGGATCACTGCTTTTCCTGTGTGACAAAGATTTTAGTATGTTGTGTTTTCATTCTCACTTGATTCAAGGAATTTTTAATTTCATTTTTTATCTCTTCTATTACCCAGTTGTTTTTGAGGATAGTATTATTCAGTTTCTATGCATTTGCTCTTTTTCTGTTGGTCTTCCTAATGTTGATTTCTAATTTAATAACATTGTGATCTGAGAAGATGCTTTGCAGTATCTCAATGTTTTTAAATTTATTGAGGCTTGCTTTGTGACTTAACATATAATCAATCCTGGAGAATGCTCCATGTGTGCTGAAAAAGAATGTATATTTTGGACTTCTGGTAAGATGGCAGAATAGGCAGACAAGCTACACAGACCCTTTTCAACAAAGAAAAGAAGAACCAATTGACAGAGATATAGAAGACAATCCTGGAGCCCTGAGCTTTGAAAGGATGTATACAGAAGTGGAATAGGCACCAACTAGTATGAAAACAGTGAGTATGGAGACAGATGGTGCTGAAGACTGTCAGCTACTCTGACGGCACCAACAGCCTGAATATTTCCAAGTGGTGTTGGAACCTGAGAATTGACCGAAAGATCAGCCCTGGTCACCAAGGGCTTCAGAGACAACTGTGCTGGTGGCCTATGATTAGGAAGGGAAACACCAAGGAGGCAGACAACCTGAGCTGTAGACTTTCGGCTGTCCAGAGGGTGCAGCCATTTGGATTGTTTACAATTAGTGACCATTTTGGATATTTAAAGTGACAGCATTCTCATTCAGATTCCAGGGACCTAAGAATAGGCTTCATTTGTCAAGAATGGCAGGGACAAATGGGAGGCTGACAATGGAAAAGGACACAGGTGGTGAGTGTATAAGTGCTGCCAACTAGTGAATGGAGGAGCACAGTACCATCCTTACTTAGATAACATCTAAAGAAGACAAAAACTATGGGAAAGTCACTTCAACAGACAATCACCAAGTAAATACAAACACAAAAATTTCACAATGTCCCAGAGACAACAGAGCATCACAGTCCACACAAAGGAGCAAGATAAAGCAATAGAAACAAGGGACCAGGATATAAACCCAGAACACATCCCTGAGGAAGAAGCAGCATTCGAACTCCCTGATAAGGATTCAAAAGACTTATATTTGGATACTTTCAATGGGTTAAGAGATAGATCAAGGAAAACAATGAGAAAATTGAGGAAAACACAGAGAAAACCCCAGAACAATATCAAAAGACAATACAAGAACAAAATGACAAAGTAAATGAGAAATTAGAAATGATACAAAATCTACAAATAGAAATCCAAAAGATTAATACTAAATTTTCAAAAATAGGTAACACATTGAACAGGCAGAGGAGTAGAATTGAATCAATGGAAGATAGAATCAGTGAGACTGAAGACAAATACTTCAATACTTCTTTGGAAAGGGATCAATCAGAAAAAAAGATCAAAACAAAATGAAGAAAGCCTAAGGATCACGTGGGATACCATCAAAAGGAATAACCTATGTGTGTAATCGGAATTACAGAACAGGAAGAGACAGACAAAACCACAGAGAAAATTGCCAAAGATTTATTGGAAGAGAATTTCCCTGGTATAATGAAAGATGAGAATATATCCATTCAAGAAGTTCAGTGAACCCCAAACAGGATAGACCCCAAAAGAAAATCCCCAAGACATATCATCATCAAACTCACCAAAACCAGAGACAAAGAAAGAATCCTGAAAGCAGCATGGGAAAAACAAAAAGTTACTTACAAGGGGCAACCAATAAGACTAATCTTGGGTTTCTCAGCAGAAGCCATGAAGGCAAGAAGATGATGGGATGGTATATATAAAACCCTGAAAGAAATATATTTCCAACCAAGAATCATGTACCCAGCAAAATTGTGCCTTAAATATGATGGTGAAATTAGGACATTTCCAGATAAGCAGAAATTAAGGGAATTTGTTAAAACCAGACCAATCTTACAAGAAATTCTAAAGGGAGGCCTTTGGACAGAGAACCAACAACAGCAAACAACAACTTACCATTAATACACATGATGACATAACCCAGAAACCAACCCAGTTATGGAAATATCCAAAGTAATTAAGGCTACAAGATTGTAAATAGGGAACCAGAGACATCAATTGACAAATGAGGATGACTACAAACCAAAAAGAAAGAAAAAGCTATGTAGTTACAGAACTTCTAAATGGTAAGGAAGTCAAGACAACTGCAAGACAGAATGGACAGTTGTAAACTTGGGAAGAAAATAATACATCACAAAGTAACTTAAAAGAAAAATAATAAACCTTTACATCAAAATTTAAAAGAGGACCAGTACAAATATTTAGCAAATGCTAAAACAATAGCAAAGAATTTAGTGATAACACGATTCATAAACAAAATGAGCTCAGCACAGAAAATTATATGGAACAAAGAAATCAGCAACAACATGAAAAAGCACATAACAAAATGACAGCAACAAATTCATACTTGTCAATATTACACTAACAAAAGAGTAAAAAGAGATCCTACGGATTGGGAAAAAAAATATTTGGCAACAATATATCTGACAAGGGACTTATCTTTAAAATTTGTAGAAAACTCCAACACCTCAACAAAAAGATTAACAATCCAATTAAAAAATGGGCAAAAGACAAGAATACACACTACACTAAAGAGGATATTCAGGAGGCCAGCAAATACATGAAGAAATGCTCACAATCATTAGCCATCAGAGAGATGCAAGTCAAAACAACAATGATATACCATCTTGTCCCAGCACTACTGGCAAAATTCAACAACACAGAAAATAACAAATGCTCATGATGATGTGGAAAGATTGGGACTCTCATACACTGCTGGTGGGATTGTAAAATGATAAAATCACTGTGGAAAGCAGTATGATGATTCCTTAAAAAGCTGGAATTAGAAATACCATTTGACCCAGCAATTGGATTACTAGGAATATATCCCAAAGAAGTGAGAGCCATGACAAGAACAGATACATGCACACCTATGTTCATTGCAGCACGATTTACAATAGCAAAAAGATGAAAACAACCTATGTGCCCATCAGCAGAAGAATGGATAACCAAACTATGGTACATACATACAATAGAATACTATGCAACACTAAAAAATCATGTAGAATTTGCAAAACACCACATAACATGGATGAACTGGAGAACATTATGCTGAAGGAAATAAGTCAATCACAAAAGGACAAATATATTATTAGTTCATTATTGTAAAAAGTCAAGGAAAGGTTTGGAAACTTTCTTTGTTGTTTACCTGGGGTGAGAGGGGAGGGAAGGGAACACCAAAAAGAAAGCATTAGTTTTGTGTATATTTCAATAAAATGTATTAAAAAAAAGAATGTATATTTTGCTGTCGTTGGGTGAAGTGCTTTGTAGACATCCATAAAGTCAAGTCAATTAATCGTATTGTTTAGTTCTTCTGCATGTTTGTTGAGTTTCTTTCCAGTTGTTCTATCTTGTATTGAAAGTGGTTATTAAAGTCTCCAGTATTACTGTGGAGTCATCTATTTGTCTTTTCAATTCTGTTACAGTCTGCTTTATGTATTTTGGGACACTTTAACTGGGTGCATAAATGTTTATTATGGTTATGTCATCTTGTTCAAATGATCCTTTAATCATTATATAATGTCCTTCTTCATCTCTTATGATCACTTTTGTCTTAAAGTCTATTTTATCAGAAATTAGTGTTACCACTCCTGCTCTCTTTTGCTTGTCATTTGCTTGGTATATCTTTTTCCTACTTTTGATTTTCAGTCTGTTTGTGTCTTTGTATCTAAGGAGAGTCTCTTGTAGACAGCATATTGATGGGTGATATCCAGTCTGCACTTCTCTGTCTCTTGAACAGTGCATTTAATCCATTTACATTT
Source organism: Orycteropus afer afer (assembly GCF_000298275.1). Lineage (NCBI taxonomy): Eukaryota > Metazoa > Chordata > Mammalia > Tubulidentata > Orycteropodidae > Orycteropus > Orycteropus afer. The sequence goes on from NW_006921652.1 coordinate 7,286,605, forward strand.
AGTGTAATTATCGACAAGTATGAATTTATTGATGTCATTTTATTACGTGTTTTTGTTGTGGTGTTGCTGATTTCTTTGTTTCATATAATTTTCTGTGCTGAGATCATTTTGTTTATGAGTTATGGTATCATCTCCTTCACTGCTATTTTTTAATATTTGCTAAATATTTGTGTTCTGGTACCTAGTGCTGCTCTAACAAGAATATACCACAAATGGGATGGCCTTAACAAACAGGAGTTTATTCTCTTACAGTTTGGAGGCTTTAAGTCCAAGTTCAAAATGTCAGGCTCTAGGGGCTATGTGAAAATTCCTCAACCTTGGGGTTCAGCTCTGCCTCCTTCTCCCGGCCCACTGGATCTAGAGGTGTTTCTTCACTCAGACAGCCACTGGATGCTGAGGCTGACAAACCCAAGGTTGACAAGTAAAAAGGCACAGTCCTGATGTTACCATTACACAGCAGGCCATTAATTTAAGTCCATTGTAAGTCCCAAGGTCGGCAGAACATAGCAGGCTACATGGCTACATGCAGGGTCCAAACATACCATAAGCTAGAGACTATCCCCAAGGCTTCTCCTTATACACAGGAAGCAGACCATATCCCAAAGGCAGCTACTCAGCTGCTTGTGGTAGATCCCACCATGGAG
>NW_006921652.1:7288613-7309949 GCF_000298275.1 Orycteropus afer afer
TTATGTTGTCAATTTGTTCTTGTATTGTTTTTCCTAAATTGTTCTAGAGTTTTGTGTGTATTTTCCTTAATTTTGTCAGTGTTTTCTTTGATCTTGTCAGTGTTTGCATTGATCCATCTCTCAACCCATTGAAAATACCCAAATTCTTTTGAATTCCTCATGAAGGAATTCCAATGCTACTTCTTCCTCAGGGATGTTTTCTCTGTTTTTATCCTAATTTCTTGTTTCCACTACTTTATCTTGCTTTTTTTGCGTGGAGTGTGATGGTCTGTTGTCTCTGAAACCTTGATCTGTTCTTGTATTTATGTTTAATTTTTGTTGTATGCTGGTTGTGATTTGTGCAAGATTGTTCCCTTCATTTTGTTTTCATATATCTGTGCAAGCAAGATACTGTGCTCTTTTATTTGCTAGTTTTTAACCCCTATGCACTCACTACCTGTCTCCTGGTGGGTGTGATAGAGAATGAGAGTGTGTCCACAGATCTCTGTTAGCTGTTCATAAAGAGCAGCTGATAGTGAGTTAGCTGGTATTGGTCACCATCTTTCATCAGTCAGTAGTACAAATGCAAATGGTGGCCCTCACTCAGTGGGTGAGGCTGCAGGAGGTGCAGGTACGGTTGAGTTGTATGAGAACAGTTGCTGTCTCTCACTCAGTTAGACAAAAAATAAAAATTTTTTAAAAATACCAAAAAGAACTAAAACAAGAGAACAAAATACTTAAACTGCATAAACAAACAGGAACAATTGCAAAAATAAAATGCAGTAATAAGAAGGAAAAAATTTCAAAATATATTCAAAAAGGGTAAAAAAAAGATAATGAGAAAAAGAGAAAAAAAAAAGAAAAAGAGGAGGCCACAATATCTGGAGAAGAAGGAATGAGAAAAAAATGCAAGAATAAAAGAATAGGGAAAACTACTAAAGGAAAAAACATAGATGGGAAGAACCAAAAGAAAGAAAAAGACACAACTGTGCAGGATGGGGCATAGCACCTAGGCTCTGCAAGGTCCAGGTCAAGAAGGTGGGTGGAAGTGGGTTGGGGGGATGGCCATACCCTTGTCCACCAAGAAGGCATGGGGCACAAGAGTAACAAGGGGAATATCACATGTCTCCAGTTGTCAGTTTCCAGTGCAGTTGTCTGTGCTGTCCTCCCAGGTGAACCCCACTCCCAGGTCACAGTCCAGGAAAGAAGGCCACCCACACACACTTAGAATAGCTGTGCTGGCTGCTTGCAAACCTCCAAAATGGCTGTGCCCTGAGGGCAGCTAGCATTCCACAGCTCCATGTGTCTCCTTACTCATTGTTTCATTCAGGTTCTTCTACTAGTTCATATTTAATCTACTTCTTTATCTTTCCCTTAAAGGCTCAGGGTCCCAGGATCTTCTTCTATATTAGTTTCAATTGGTTTCTTATTGCTTTGTTGCAGAGAGTCTGTGTAGTTTGTCTGCTTATTCCACCATCTTGCTGGTACTCAAAATTATAAGCTTCTCAAGTCACTTGAAAAGTAGGCCAGAGTACCACACCCAGATGACCTAAATGAGGGATGTATTACCTCAAAAATCCAAAAAGGTCCATCAGGGGTTGTGCTTCCTTTTTTTTTTTTTTGTAGGAGGGGCAACTAGTTATCCTTCACTTTAGAAGGAAAATCTCGACATGTCCCACACCACTGGTTTCCTAGATATTTTACTAAAGCAGAATGCACCTCAATTTTTATCAAGGTAATTTCTCCCCCTCTAGCACACAAATAAGGAGCTCTGGTGCCTCAGTACCTAAAGCATTTGACTGAAACCGGAAGGTTAGTGGTTCAAACCCATCAGCTGCTCCATAGAAGGAAGATGGGACAATCTACCTCCTTGAAGATTTACCACCTTGAAAACCCAGTGGAGGTTGTTATGAGTTAGAATCGATTCAATGGCTGTGAGTTTGGTTTTGTTGTTTTTTGTGTTTTTTTTGAAAGCACACCAATGTCTTACCAATAGGCTTAAAGTCATTGACACTTCTTCCTTACTAGGTTTAATCAGCATAATGTCATCAATGTACGGGATCAAGTTGATGTCTTGTGGAAGGAAAAGTTGATCAGGGTCCTGGCAGACTAAATTATTACATGAGGTCAGAAAATGTATATACCCCTGAAGTAGGGCAATGAAGGTATATTGCTGGCCTTGCCAGTTGAAAGCTATTTTTTTTTCTGGTGATCTTTCAAAACCAAAATTGAGAAAAAGGCCTTGCCCAAATCAATAGCTGCATACCAGGTACCAATACATGTATTAATTTGTTCAAGCAATGCAATCATATCTGGAACAGCAGCTGCACTGGAGTCACCACCTGGTTAAGTTTATGATAATCCACTATCATTCACCAAGATCCATCTGTTTTTTTCACATGCCAAACAGTGAGTTGAATGTGGTGTGGTAGTGATAAGCATGTCTTCAAGTCCTTGATGGGGGAACTAATCTCTGCAGTTCTTCCAGGAATGTGTTATTGCTTTTGGTTTACTATTTCCCTAGGTAGGAACAGTTCTAATGGCTCCCATTTGGCCTTTTCTACCCTAGTAACCCTTATTACACATGTCAGGGATACAACATGAGGTCTCTGATAGTTGTTGATGATGTTGTAGTTATGCATTCTGGAACTGAAGAAATCACTACAAGATGGGCTAAAGGACCCACTGCAAGATGGACCTTAACCAAGACTCCTTTAATAACCTCACCTCCATACATCCATACTCTGACTGGTGGGCCACAATGTCATTTTGAGGCTCCTGAAATTACTATCAATTCAGAGCTAGTGTCCACTAAACCCCAAAAAGTCTGATTATTTCATTTTCCCCAATGAACAATCACTCTCATAAAACATACCTCTGGAGAAGGTTGGGACAAAGAATTACAATAAAATTTTTGAAATTGTAGTGGAATTCTTCCTCCATTCAAGGAGTTGTGAGTCTGTAAACTAGCTCAAGTCTGAAAATTTTTTGAGGGACCATGACTCTCTATTCTGGTAATTCAAGATAAAGTGCCCTACACTTGACTGAGAATTCTTCTGCTTGTACAGATCAAGTAAATATTTAATGGATTCCCATTTCACTCCCAGGGACACCATGACCAAATAGCCAAAGATATGAGTCCATACAAGTCAGATTATTCTGAGTACTGCTTTGATTCTGCTATCCATTATGGTAACCACACCCACTTTGTCTTTGGTGATGAAGTGCCACAAAATTGGCCCATACTACCCTGAGGTCCAATCAGCCCCATTGTAGTTAAGTGTCCTCATTCAGCCAGGTCAGTTCCCATGGTCAAATCTGAGTTACAAAAAGTAGCAATCACAGCAGTCTTCATTGAGGTTCCCTTCACAAATTTGTTCCTCTCTATTGTGGTGAAAGATGTGTCCTCTGGGTACTCCATGGGTGAGCCTGTGGTCCAACCTGATAAATCCACTATAACATGTCAATTTTCCTAAGCCTTTAGATACTTTCTTCTATAGTATACCAAGGCAGGTTTGGTATTTCAATTTGATTTAATGTAGGCCTCTGCTTAATCCATGTTTCTGTGAACCAACCAAATAATTTTTTTTTAATTTCTATTTTAACAGAAACATTGAATGAAGAATCTGAATCTGTGCTTAGTGTGCTCATATTAATAACTCAGAGTTATCCAACTTTATGTTCTTTGCACCATTATCCCACACTCATAACAGCTATTCCCACACATTTTCCCCAGGATTCTGTTTTATATATGAGAATCAAAGAGTTCTTTGAAGTGTAGTGTATCACCTCATTGGTCACACTGTATACTTTACCTCTTGGTGCACACTGGGACTTAATTCTAGGTATAGGCCTAGTAGCAAAAATGGGTGGTAAAGGGTAAGTCCTGACAATATTCAGCAATGTCATATAGGGCATCTGCTTCAGGTGATGTCCCAGGAAATGCCCCAGACACTAGCCCAGGTGATATATCAGACAAAGGCTCTTTAGACACTGCGGGTTAATTTCATCAGAGGGAGGTGAAAGGAAAATGGTTTTACTGAGGAGGTGACTTAGCAGACAAAGATGGAGTAATCTCTTTAGAAGTGACTAAGAGGGCTGGTTTTGTTGGCAGGAGTGATTCAATGGAATTTAGGGACTCAAAGTCCCCAGTTTCCTGGTTATCTGCCTATATGTTCCCATCCTAAGTTTTGAGACCCCATTTCTTTCCAACCAATGCCTTCACTTTAACTTTGGACACCATTCAAGATTGGGAATACACTTGGCATTGTAATTCAGCCACTCTAACAATAAAACTCTGTGCTTGTTTTTTGGCAATATCAGCTCTTTTATTATAAGAAATAAGGCTTTCTTTCAAGGCAGAAGTGACAATTTCAGGTCTTTTATGTGGTGCTTGACTTGACACTCTGAATCTTGAGCTCATCTCTTTCTTTCACCACTTTGTCCAGTTCAAGCAGGACCAACCAAGCAGCCTCCTATACTTCTGAGTTTGATGCAAATATTGAAAGATGTCAAATAATAACACTGAGCCTTGTTTCTCACAAATACTTGACCCAGTGGTGGTGATATATTTTGTATTTCTATTGCGACCTCACACTACAGGTCAGTAGTATGCTCTTCCCTACTAGAATTAGAGTCATCAGTGTATTTAGGTCTAGCCAGACTTGAGAACCAACTCAAAAAACTCATCCTTAGTATTTTATTCCTCTAGAACCACTCTTAATACCAAATATATTAGCTTGGGTTCTCTAGAGGAGCAAAATTAGTGAAGTGTATACAGTATGCATAAATACATACACATATATATATAAAGAGAGAGAGAGAGAGAAATTTTTTTTCAAGGAAATGGCTCACACAGTTGTGGAAGATGGCAAGTCCCAAATCTGTGCATCAGGCATCAGGCTGGAGGCTTTTCCTGACTCATGTGGTTGCAGGGACTGATGAACCCAAAATTAGCAGGTCAAGTCAAAGTTGCTAGCTCACATCCCAAGAACTAGAGAGGTCAGAGGATGATGAGTTAAATGCAGGATCAAGAGTGAATGAGCTATGTCAGAAGATCTATATACATTAGATGCAGGCCACACCCCCAAGGAAACTCCTCTTTCATCATATCACAAAATGGATAATAACATAATAATGAGAATATGGCCTAGCCAACATGACATATAACATTAACCATCACAGTAGGCCATAGACATTTCTTTTGCGTAGTAGTCTATAGACACTTGATTTGCACAGTCCATTGACTGACCAGTTCCTGCAAGGTGCATACTGATTACAGGGCTGGCTTCAGCCCAGGGCCATACAAAAACTCAAGTTGTTTACAACTTGTCTAAAAAATTTCTACCAACCTGGACAAGAGTAAAAAACCCTCTGGGTAGAAACTAGATCAAATGTAACTCCTCAGAATTTAGGGAAAAATCTCTCCAGGTGTTTTTTAAAAGAACCAAGGCAAAAAGCTACAAGAAAAAACTCATTTCACCACAAAGGTAGAATTAACAGGCAATGATGATCAGTTGTAAAAGGGAAAAAGAGTGAAGAATCAGAGTTGAGGATAGCTGGGGTTCCTATCTTGGTTGACTAGTAATTTAAAATGCTATTAAACTAAGCAGAAACAATAGAAAAAAGAAGCATGTTTGGGGACTGATAAAAATGGCTGTTTTGAGGTCTGTTTGATTTTGAAACACTTAGTAAAATATCTAATATGTGTCTAAATTAAAGTCTGAAGTCTGGAGAGAAGTAGGCTTAGCTCTTTTTCTGTTATTCGTAGGTGACTCATGTTCAGAATAGAGTACCCCACTCGGGAAGAATGCAAAGGATTAAAAGAAGAATTTCAAGGATGGGGTTCATCACCTACATTGATGGGACAGATGGAAAAAGAGAGGCAAATAAATTATTGGGATGGCAGAAAGAGCAATTGAAGTAGAGATGGGGAAAAAAAAAAGTTAAATGAGGAAACAATTTCAAGAAAGAAAAAAAGAGCAGAGTCACAAAGTACAAAAAAAGCCAAGTCGGGTGAGTACTGAAAATATAACAACATGTTAGAAATTTCAAGGTCAGGTTGTTTGCCTTGCTCACTTTGTACCCCACCACTACCAGTTAACCTTCGGATCTGAAGCCAAATTGCAATGGATTTAACTATGACTCGAAAATGAGGAGGAGTTCCTTGGAGGCACAGTTAAGCACTCAACTAACCAAAAGGTTGCAGCCACCCAGAGATGCCCCAGAAGAAAGGCGTAGCTGCCTACTTCCAAAAGGTCACAGACATTAAAAGCTCAGTTCTATTCTGACAAATGGAGTTGTCATGAATCAAAATTTACTCAACAGCAACTGGTTTTCTTTGTTTTTTTTTTGTGAGGTGAGAAAGTGAAATCAGAAATTTTATATGACTCTTTTTTTAGAAATATAAAGGGAAGGGCAAGTAGAAAATCCATTAATAAGGAAAGTAGAGTTAAGGGAAGATTTTTACATTTATTTTTGTTTTGTCTTTTTTAGAATTTTCAGCCCAACAGGAGAAGCACATCAACAGGAAGAGTAAGGAATTTGAGAAATAAGACAGCTGTTTGATGGAGGAAAGTGGGAATTAGAGGTAGAGATGTTGACCATGGTCACTATTAACAAGAAATTCCTTCAAGATAAGAGGTAATAAAGAATGAGTGAAGACAGAGACTGGGGGATGGAGAGATGACAGTTCAAAAATACTGATACCTTCTATTTTTTTCAGTAAAATGGACAGTTGGGTTAAGAGTGGTTGTGAAAAAGAGGACTTGAATAGAACAGCAAAGATTTTGAGCAGTCACTGAAAGAAATAGGGAAGAAACTGATGCAGATAATGAAACCTAAACTCCACTGATACTTATATAGGTCCAAGAAGAATTATTTTAGAGGTAAATACTTTTTAAAAATTTTAATTCCTAGTCAGGAAGAGATGCAGAGGCAGGAGAACATTGGGAAATTAATTGACCTCTTCTAGATTTGAAGAAAGTGGACAAAATTTATAGAACTTACTTTGTTCCTGAATTTCAGTTGAGGTCATCATTTATTGAGCCCAGATCATGTGGCAGGAACTATGCTAGACATGAAAGTATGAGTTCTGTCACAAGAAATTCACAGCCTAGTAGATGTCCAGGAAGACCTATGTATAATCTGTAGATATTCCATCTATTTCAAGGTGAGTCATGAAATTCTAAACAACAAACAGTATTTACATTTCTCTCAGATCCTTGTCTTCTTATTACTGTACTTTGATATATTCATGTTTATACCTTTAGTGGCTAATTGTGATTAAATAAGATACTTCTACATGTTTAAATACCTTCTTTATATGTGCCTTATATTCCTTTATAAAGAGACTACATCAAATTTAAAGGTGTGTTAGTTACCAAAAAAATAAATAAATAAATAAATAATAATAAGTCATTGTATTTTTAGAGGAACACCCATAGCCACCAACTAAAATATTAATTTACTGGGAGGAGCCCAAGGGTGTTGGATCATATGGGTGTGTGTAAAAAAAAGAGTCTTCAAACATGCAGGGAAGTATGCAGTAAATGCGCCTGAGCCCATGGAACAGAGGGAAGTTTCAACTGGCTGTTGATGAAAATTCAATCCATATAAAATCTGGAGCTCAGTACACAGCAAATTGTAGGTGCTTGATGTGATCATTCCAACTCAAGTTTTCTCTGGCTAATTGTGACTAAACAAGATATCTACTGAACATAAAGGAAAACCTGAGATGGTTAAGACTATTAGAAAGGAGTATCCTCACAGCCACTGAACCCCCAGTTCACACCACCTGGTTTCTGCTGTTGTCCTAGGCAGAGTGGCCTGACCCTTCCTCCTTACATGTCAATGTCCAGTCAGTCCCACAGAGCTCAACCTAAGGCCTATCTTCTGCATGACACCTCTGTAAGCACTCCAGTTAAGAGAACTCATTCTCCTCTCAAAGTTTTGTCTCCTGCTCATTTGGAAAAACTGAAGGCATAAGAGAAAGGACAGGCTTCAGAGTTACAAGAATCCATTATTCCTTTCTTACCCGGCATGTGACCTTGGGGCAAGTTACAAAGCCTCTCAGAACCTCACCTTTTCTCACTTTATTTTGGTATATACATGTTATGTTTTTTTCTTCTTTCACTTCAAGACCAGATAATTCTCAGGATCCATTGCAAGATGAAAATGTGGGGCCCCTTGTTCAAATATGAGGTTCTTTCTTCTATAGACTCCCTCTCTCAACTTGTTATGGTTCTTTTTATATACTATTTAATGTCACTCTGGAGTCCTTGGGAGCTCTGGTGGCATAGTGCCTAAGGCATTTGACTGCTAATCAGAAGGCTAGTGGTTCAAACCCACCAGCCACTCCTCAGAAGGAAGGTTGGGCAATTTACTTCTGCAGAGATACCACCTCAGAAATCCAAGGAGGGTTGCTATGAGAGGGATTCCACTCCACAGCAGTGCATTGCATTGTTGGAGTCCCTGGCTGGTGAAAATGGTTAATGTGCTCACCTGCTAACCAAAAGATTGTAAATTCAAGTCCATCCATGGGCACCTTGAAAGAAAGACATGGCAATCTATCTCCAAAAAATTTGTGATTCAAAACCCTACAGAGCACAGTTCTACTCTGACAGACTATGTGTTCTAATGGGCTCAGCAGCAACTGGTACTAGTGCTAAGGTTATTTATTCTCTTTTGGGCACAAGGATACTTATGAGAAATCCACCCCATGAATTGTGTATGCGTCCCAACTTGACCCTCCTTGCACCTGCACCTAAGCCCTGCCAGTGAAGGGCAGCAGCAGTGGCTGCAGTAAGGTAGGGGAGGGGGCATTTAAGAACCATTCCAAGGACATGGAAAGGGGGCAGGAAGTAGGACCACACGTAAGCTGAGGCCCAAACCCCCCATGCATGCTCCCTTGTTCCATCAGACTTTACTTAAAAAACACAAATTTAAAAATAAAACAATTAAGAACTTCACGAGAGCAAGCAGAGAGCATTAAACTCACTTTGTAGGACCATCTTCTGAGAGTGTGGCCCTGAGTGATTGCACTAGCCCCAAGTCCATCAAGCCGGTCCTGCGTCCCATAAAGATTTTGGAATCTTTCAGTGTGGGCATTTGTTGTTTTAAGCCTTTGAATAAATAGCTTGAGCTTAATGGGGCATTACATTAACTGGAGCATGAATTGCTACAATTTATTGTTTTTCAATATGAGAAAATAAGTAAAAGATTATAAATGTAGGGAGAAAAATCTTTCCTGGCCTGGATAAGGGGATGTGGTACTCTATTCAAACTCAGAGGGGACTCTGAACAAGCACCTTCCAGAATAAGTCCCAATTGATAGGTTTCATTAAGTATTTCCAAGAATTGGAAGCTAGGGGTGTGGGTGGGGAGAGATAGTAACTGAACAAATGTGGAAGCTTGAAATTCCCTGAGCCCTGCTGAGAATCCAATATCTTTGCCTGAGAGTGTTTTCTTCCAAAAGTGAAAAAATCATATATGTAAGTGTGTTTTCTATTTGAGATGTAGAAAGGGAAATCAGTTTAGACCAGTCATCTGAGAGAGGTGCAATGACTCACAGCCAAGAGTCATTTTCCAGTGGCCTTAGGGCAAGTCATATACTTTGGTATCTTCTTCCAGGGAACCAGGGCATGGCTGTACAGCTGGCCAGCTGAAGCATTTTGATGCTAATCATTTGGAATCTGACTTCATTTTTATTTATTTATTTATTTATTTGATGGATGAATGAATGGTTTGACCTTAAGCATCAGATAAGATCTGGAAACATTATCTCCCCTGTGAACTGGATTTAGGGAAGGTGGATATAGGCAGTCCTGGTGCCTTGGTTATGGTACCTTGGTCATGGGACTTCTTAGATGTGGTCACTGAATGAGACAGCTTGACAGTAAGCTTTTCTACTCCAATGATTTTCTTAAAACAAACAAACAAACAGAAATTAAATGCCCATTGCTGTCTGGTTGACTTTGACTTATAGTGACCCTAGTGTTACATTTTTAAATGAACAGTTCAGCCCTTTCCTGGACTGACTGCAGTGGTAGAATGAAAACATCTTAAGCATGAGTGCTTTTACACCATTCTTTCTATCTAAACTACTTCAAGAGAAACATTGCAGACACAACAAGTGTTACTATTTCTGAATTAGCCTTGTTGTTGTTGTTGTTATTTGCCATCAAGTCGGCCCCGACTCATAGCGACCCCTCCTTGGGTTTCCGAGGCAGTATCACTACGGAAGTAGGAATGCCCAACCTTGGGATAATTATATATCAATATTTTGCTATTACTTTGTGAATTTTGTTCCTCAAATGGGTATGATGTTGTTGTTGTTAGGTGCCACAGAGTTGGCACCAACTGGGGACCCTATGTATAACAGAATGAAACACTGCCCCGTCCTGTGCCAGCCTCACACAATCCTTGCTGTACCTGAGCCCATCATTGCAGCCACTGTGTCAATCCATCTTGTTGAGGGCCTTCCTCTTCTTCGTTGACCCACCACTTTACCCAGCCTGATATCCTGCTCCAGGGAATGGTGTCTTCTCACAACATGACCAAAGCACATGAGATGAAGTCTGGCCATTCTCACTTCTAAGAAGCATTCCGGCTACACTTCTTCCAGGACAAACTTGTTAGTTCTTCTGGCAGTCCATGGCATTTTTGGTGTCCTTTGCCAACACCAAAACTTGAAAGCATCAACTCTTCTTTGGACTTCCTTATTCATTATCCAGCTTTGAGACAATGCATATGAGGCAATTGAAAATACCATGGCTTTGGTTAGGTGCACCTTAGTCTTCAAAGACACATCTTTGCTCCTCAGCACTTTAAAGAGGTCTTTTGCAGCAGATTTGCCCAGTGCAATATGTTGTCTGATGTCTTGACTGCTGCTTCCATTGGTGTTGATTGTGGAACCAAGTAATATGTAATCTTTGACAGTTTCAATTTTTTCTCCATTTATTGTGTTACTGCTTATTGGCCCAGTTGTGAGGATTTTCATTTTCTTTATGTTGAAATGTAATCCATACTGCAGACTGTAATCTTTAATCTTCATCGGTAAGTGCTTCAAGTCATCCTTACTTTCAGCAAGCAAAGTTGTGTCACCTGCATATTTCAGGCTGTTAATGAGCCTTCCTCCTATTCTGATGCCACATTCTTCTTCATATAGTCTAGTTTCTCGGATTATTTGCTCAGCATACAGATTGAATAAATATGGTGAAAGGATACAACCCTGACACACTCCCTTCTTCTCAATTTTAAACCATGCAGTATCCCCTTGTTCTGTTCAAACAACGGCTTCCTCATCTATGTACAGGTTCCTCATGAACACAATTAAGTGTTCTGCAATTCCCATTCTTCTCAATGTTGTCTACAATTTGTTATATCTTCTCCAAATCCCTTTCAGAATGGAAATGCCTAACAAAGTTTGATTGTTCTTCATCAAGACAAAAATGAAGTTACTGGCCAAGACACTCTTCATCTCTGCTTTAATACATTTTATACAGATGATTTCATTACTCAAGAGCTCTTTTTTGGCAAATTCTTTCCAAGCCCTGCTTATAACACTCTATCATTCAAGGTAATAACTGATCTGAGGCATAATATATCATTACTGGGCTCTGATGGGATCCAGAAGATATGACAAATACAATTGGACAGAATATATAAGCAGCAACATAAAGGCAGAGTTATATTTTGGAAGACAATGGTCCCAGAAGAAACAACAGAAAGAAAATACTCTGTGATGCTATAAAAAAGAGTTTCCTCCACTTTGCAGTAATTTGAAAAGAATTTCTCTTCTATACAAAAACAACTGACTTAATAAGCATGGATTTGCTAGAATTAGAAGCTTTCTAGCAATAGCTACAAAAATTTCATTTTACACTTTCCTTCTGCCATTTGTTTAGATATGTCATTTCTGGCCAGGAGTAAGTGTGGAGCATTTGATCTAAGCACAACTTTACCCCAGGCCCTGGGGGCTGTAGCCATGAGAACCATAAGAAGTCTTAGCTATATGCTGAAAACAAAGAGAGTGGGAGAGGGTATAATTTTCACAGATGAAGACATATGTTCAAACCTCACAATGAACTACCTGCCTTGGGACTGTCACAAGGATCATCAAACTGGTGTGTATGTTGCTGAGAAAGTTATAACATAAAGGCAAGGAGACAGAGACAAAATCTCTGCATTAAGAGGCTTGCACATTCAAGCAAATAAATGAAAATATGATGTTATAGTTTGTAAAACTAAGGGTCAGCAAAAATGAAGTAAACCCTCAATGAGATGGGTTGACACAATAGCTTCAACAATGAACCCAAGCACATCACCAACATTAAGGACCATATGAATCTTAAAATGAGAAGATGGGACAAGAATTAAAAGGAAGATGAGATTGTTAAGGACTTTGTTGGGGCTTTGGTTTTTTTAGATCAGTCACTAACACATCTAGGGAGGAAAGATTCTCTCTTGAATAAGGATGCTTAATGAAAATTGTTCTAGTTACCTGGTGCCACTCTGACAAGAATTATACCACAAACGGGAAGCCCTTAACAAACAGGAGTTTATTCTCTTACAGTTTGGAGGCTTTAAGTCCAAGTTCAAAGTCCCAGGCTCTAGGGGCTGTCTGAAAGCCCCTCAACCTTGGACTTCAGCTCTGCCTCCTGCTCCTGGCCCACTGGACTAGAGGCTTTTCTTCACTCAGACAGTTGCTGGCTGCTGAGGCTGGAAAGCCTAAGGTTGACAAGTAAAAAGGCATAGTCCCGATGTTACCAAACCACACGGCAGGCCATTAATTTAAGTCCATTGTAAGTCCCAAAGTCAGCAGAGCATGGCAGGCTGCTGAACAGCAACATGGCTACATGCAGGTTCCAAGCATGCCATGAGCTAGAGACCATTCCCCAAGGCTTCTGCTTATATACAGGAAGCAGACCACATTCCCTAAGGCAGCTACTCAGCTGCTCACAGTAGACTCCACCATGGAGTTGATTACCAGTCTCATCATGGAGAATACTACATCTGGCTGTCCAGCCAGTCAACCAGGCCCAGCCAAGTTGATATACAAACTGAACTACCACAAAAACATTCCCTTCCACTTGGAGAAAAAGTCTGGAGAATAAAAAGTCTGATTTCTATAGGAAATCTCTAAAAGTCCTTCCAGCAAAAGGTTTTAGCATATTATACATAGAATACATCCCCAGTTTGCTGCATATAAAGGAAGTTTCCACTGAGCTTGACATGATTATGTGTGAGGCAAAGTGAAGCCTGGGGTGTGTGTGGATTGTGAGATAAAATGGTGATAGAGGCTGGTTTTTTGCCATGGACTAATATCAATTTCTGTGGGCAGGGCAAGCCCTATTTACCCATTGGCAGTTTGTTCCGCACTAACTCTGGGTCACTGGAGTCACATAGTCACCTGGGACTCCCTCAATATGTCACCACAGCCAGCTGGTCCACAGCATGGGGAGTGGCAAGGCAGTTTCCCTGTGGATAAGGGCCCTCAGTTGGAAGAACCTCTTTTCTCTTGGGGTGCACAGAAGGGGTCATTCCCAACCGTAGTCTTCTTCATATCCAAGGCCAAAAACCCTAAGGAAACAAACACATGTCTCTTGTTCCCTCTCCACTTGAGAACTATATTCTGTATGTTTTGTGTCCTCTAGTGAAAGGAAGACAGGACATGTCAACATTTTTTTGTCACCTCTATAGAACCTAGAATATGCTGGACACATATCTGATGCTCAACAAGCTCCTTTTAAAAATTTGAATTGCATGAAGGAGATTCTCAAGCTAAAGGATTAAAACTGCCTTGTCTTTATTTATTTATGGTTCTCAGAGCTGTAGAAACAGCCATATTGTAAAGGGGAGAATTTCTCCTCTTTTGCCCCGTAAGAGGGCACATGGAAAGGACTCATTCATGTTTGGAAAGAGTAGACTATAGTCTCCTGGTTAGTTCCAGCCAGTAGCTTCTCAAATCAATTTTCCAGTCAAGGTGCCTACTCAGTGACAACGGAAGTTAATAGGTGTCAGGAGAATTAAAGAAAGAAAAGAAAACAGAAAAACAACTGGGTTCAGCCATCAAAAAAGTTTAGAACCTAGATGAACCCATGTGAAGTAGGTTTCTCCCCTACAGATTTCTCAGCACATTTGGTATGCAAATGTGAATTGTGAACCCCCAAGAGTGGGATTATTGGACTTTGAACTGTTTTCTTTATTTATTTATTGTCAAGAAGCACCTTCCAGACCAGTATTTCACAACCAACTATAGAATATGGCAACCTCACATCCTTGATAAGTTATAACATGCAAAATGTCTGCTAGGCATCATCACACTGGTACCAAGGCTAAGTTTAAAAGCTGAGACCATGTTGTCCTTGCTTTGACTTCACTGTGATATGATGGTGCTTAATGCTAATAAAGGAGCTTTGGGGATGCAATGGGAGCTCTGGTGGCATAGTGCCTAAGGCATTTGACTGCTAACCAGAAGGCTGGTGGTTCAAACCCACCAGTCACTCCTTGGAAGGAAGATTGGGCAATCTACTTCCATAGTGATACTGTCTTGAAAACCCAAGGAGGGGTGGCTAGGAGTCAGATCCAACTCAATGGCAGTGAGTTGAGTAGGTGGTGCAGTGGGTAAGGCATTTGGCTGCTGACCAGAAAGTCAGTGGTTCAAATCCATTAGCTGCTCCACAGGAGGATGATGAGACAATCGACTTCCGTAAAGATTTACAGCCTTGGTAACCTATGGCGTCTCTGTGAGTGGGAATTGACTCAACAACAATGAGTTTGGTTTGGTTTGATTTGGTTTAAGGCTAATAAAGACTTTTTCACAGGCTTCCACCCCAGGCTCACTGTCCTTTTGCTGTTAAAGATGAATTTAAAAGAAATCAGTAGACACATTAAAAATATAAACAGAGTCTTACTCCAGCTATACTTAGCCACTTATACCAACAATTTGAAAAAGGTGTTGATAGCGCACCAAGTTTCATCACAATGGAAACATCTAACTCATGTACAGGAGGGCAATCGGGGGCTCAAGGTCTCCAAAGGGAATATTCATAGATCAGTGACTGATGAGATTCAGCACAAATGATGTTACCAGTTCCAATTTCAAGGAAAGTGACAAAAAAAAAAAATCACTAATGAAAGCTTTAATTCACCTTCAAGATTGAGTATTTACCTGTTTGTCCAAGTGAAAGTTTCTACACTATTTTTGATTTTTTAAAAAATGGTTTTTAAAAAATTATTCAGAAGTAAATAAAAGAGATTTATTTTATAGCTCCAGGAAAAAATAAGGAAAGTTCCATCTAGGAGATGATGGAGTCAATGGTATTTGAGCTGTGCCTTAAAAAATGAATAGCAGTTTACCAAGTAGAGAAAGCAAGGACATAGCACTCCAGGGTCAGAGAGCAGCAGGTACAAAGGCAGAGAAGCACGAAATAGGTTGAATATTTCAGGAAGAGTGGGAATTCTGGTGTAGCTGAACATCAAGACATGGCATGAAGTGGCAGATATAACTAGGAAAGCTTGGAGACCTTGTTACAAAGGACCCTGGATGCCATTCTAATGAGTTTGAACTTTATCTTGTAGGCTGCTTAAGCTTAAACACTTTCACTGGCAGCCTACAATATAAAACTTTTATATGTGCTTTAGAACGACAATCCTAGAGAAAGTGAAGAAAATGCACTGGAATATATGACACTGGTGACTAGAGAGATCAATTACACAACTGCTGTAAAAGTCAGGTGAGAGAAACTATGAGAATGGCCAGAGTTGATAGGCATTTCAGAGATGAAATATCTTTGGTAATTTGGTAACTAACTGGATATGGGGGAGCTCTGGTGGTGTAGTGCCTAAGGCATTTGACTACTGACCAGAAGTCTGGCAGTTCAAACCCACCAGCCACTCCTAGGCAGGAAGGTTGGACAACCTACTTCCGTAGTGATACTGCCTGGGAAAAAAGGAGGGGTCACTATGAGTTGGGACCGACTCGATGGCAGTGAGTTTGGTTTTTTGGTTTGGTTTAACTGGATATAGGGACTAAAACAAAGGGCTAAACACAGCTCCCAGGTTTCTAACGAAAGTATGATACTGTCATTGAGATAACTCAGTAGTGCAGAAAAGGGGATAGATAGGTTTGGTGGGAATAGGTAACATAGTCCCTGGGTAGTACAAATGTTTAACATGCTGGGCTGCTAACCAAAAGATTGGAAGTTCAAGTCCACTCAGAGTGCCTCAGAAGAAAGCCCTGGCAATGTATTTTCAAAAATCAACCATTGAAAACCCTATAGAGCAGTTCTACTCTGACACAAATGGGCACATGGGGTCCTCATGAGTCAGAATTGACTCCACAGAGACTGTTTTGGTTTGTTGGTTTGTTTCTGTGCTTTTTAGGTAACTGAGTATAAGCAAGTCCATTACAATAACCTCAGGATAAGTAAGAAGAGAGAACCCTTCCCACATTCTTACAGGAGCTGCTATCTGCAAGGCTCAGTGTGCACATGGTTTCTCATCTAGGTCTTGTTTGATTTTAGGGATTATTCTTTTTCAGAATCTGTGTAATATCAAGGTATAAAATAACCACACCCAAAATTGCAAGTGGACCAGAAGTTATCATAAATCATGTTGTCATACCTTCAACTTCAACAGATGATGAATCAGAGCAACTCCTGTTAAAGTGTCTTGCTAACCACATAAATACACTAAAAGACTTCCTGGCATACTGTGCCATGGCAAGATATGGAAAAGAAGGATAAGTCTGCAACCCCACCTTGTCACACCTAGCTTGAGTAAAGCAGGTCAAGTACAAATATGGCAAGCTCCAGTCCCGAGTCCATGCCTGCCTTCTCCTCTGCTCCACTGCTTGGTTGGAGACAAGATGAAGTTCACAGTGAGTAGATTATTCCTTTTGAATTTCTTATAGTTGAAGACTGCTATCTGAGTGAGGTAGGAAGTCTGCTATTCACGGCAATAACACTATAATGTAAACATTTGTAAAACACTGTCTGTTTTCTTTTCATGGACCATAGCTTTTATAAGCATCTCTATAGATAGGGTAACTATACTGGGGTAGACAGCTGTCTGAGCATTTTAGGCCATGCTGTTGTTAATACAATTTCTTTCCAGATCACATAATTTGGGTCTCAGAATACAGAAAGCAGTCTGGAAGCCCTAGAGAGTCCCTGAAATTTTCACACCTTTCTAAAATTCCTTCTCTGACCAAAACTCCCGAGCATATTCAGGCAAGATACAAAAAAAAGTTTATTATCAAAACAAGTGAGTGAGAGGTGTACTGCACATTCCACGCTGGGAAATAGATCTCCAGGTGAGAAAGTTTGCCTTGGCCCCTGGACATGGCCATTTACTCATGAACGCACCTGAGGCATGAAGCTAGTGCAGCATCTCACCTGGCGTTCCAGATAGAAGGCTGAGAGTTAACAGGTGGACCACAGAATTCTGCCAAAGTAACCAATAGTATCACATGTCTCTTGTAACAGAGTGCAAAGGGGCTGGAATCAGTTGATGAGTATATTTTATATTCCAACATAATACATACTAGGATATATTACATCAGACTCTGTTTCATGGTGGAGATGCAAGTGTAAATAAATTATCTACAAATTAGCCCTCCTGTTGTATAGCAGTTAAAACATTCCGGTGCTAACCAAAATGTTGGCAGTTGGAATCCACCAGCTGCTCTGTGGGAGGAGGACATGGCAGTCTGCTTCCATAAAGATTATAGCCTTGGAAACCCTATGAGGCAGTTCTACTCTGTGCTATAGAGTCACCATAAGTTGGAATCAACTCAACAGCAACAGGTTTTATAGGTCCCTGGGTGGCACAAATGATTTACTCTTAGCTGCTAGTGCCTAAGGCTTTTGACTGCTAACCAGAAGGCTGGTGGTTCAAGCACATCAGCCACTTCTCCAAAGGAAGGATGGGCAATCTACTCCCGTAGTGGTATCTCCTCGGAAACCCAAGGAGGGGTCTCTGAGTTGGATCTGACTCAAAGGCAGTGAGTTTTTTTTTATTGTTGTTGGTTTGTTTTTTTTTTTTTTTACTAACTGTAAGGTTGATGGAGGGAATCCATCCCCAGCAGTGAAGAAAGATCTGTCAATCTGATTCCATAAATACTACCGCCAAGAAAACACTGTGGAGCAGTTCTACACTGGAACTCATGGGGTTACCTTGAATTGGAATACCCTCAACAGCAATGAGTTTTGTTGTTATTATTGTTGTTAAGAGTGGCAAGAAAAAGAAAAAGGAGCTTCAGACACAAGTCAGAAGATCTGATTTCTCTTCCTGTTCTGGCACAAACGAGAGCTGAGGCCTTGGTAGACTCACTTACTTTTGAAGCTCAGTTCTCTCATGGGTAAAAGGATTGACCTATACTAGAAGACCACTAAGATTTCTTCTACTTTTAACTTTTTTAGGAGACTAATATTTACCTCCTTTTTAAATTTAACAATTTTTTAATTACCTTGAAACACCAGTGCAAGTCTCAAACTATTTTGTACCTGTATACATGCAATGGGCACCCTGTTAGAGCTCTGTGTTCTGAAATTTAACATCATGTGCCCAGGAATGAATGACTAAACCAAATAATCATGGGGCACTGTTACTGACTTCCCTTCTGCTAGCCATGGCTGATTGCCAGAACCCACATCCTCAGCTTCTCATCAGCATCCAACCTGCCTCCTAATCCTTTACTTTCAAAAAATGAGTACTGTATTTCTGTTATTAAGAGAGTGACAAAGGGAGGAAAGCAGCCCAGCAGTAATAGGAAAATAAATCATTTTCAGGTGTGATTTTTAAAACTTATAACCATTTTCACATCATGTACACTATTCCTCTTCAAATTTCTTTTTCACTATACCAATGCTTCATCAGTTTTTCCTAAGGCTTAAATAAGAAAATTCTAAACTGTATACCCTAGTTGTCATCAGTTGGATTCTGACTCATGGTGATCCTATGTATGTCACAGTAGAACTATGCTCCATAGGTTCTCAAAGCCTGTTTTTCAGATCTGATCACTGATCACCAGGCCTTTCTTCTGAGGTACCTCGGGACAGACTTGAACTTCCACACTTTCAGTTAGTAGTCAAGCTCATTAATCATTTGCAGCATCAGAACTCCAAAACTGTATAACACGTTAATATAGTTAGTTATAATTAATTTATAATTGTATATTATCATTAAAAACTTCTCTAGCTAAAAAAATACAGGATTTAAAAAAAGAAGAAATGACAGATCACTCAACAGAGTGGTAAAATTAGTAAGTATTTTTCATAAGCATGGCTAGAGGAAGGAAAAAGAAGAAGAAATAATTTTGCCATGTAACAGTAAGCCAACTTTATTTGTGATTGCAGATTTTCTTTGCTGGACTTCTTGGAGTCTTCCTAGCTCCTGCCCTTGCTGATTATGTAAGTCTCAAGTCTTAAAGTTTGTTATCAAAATATATTTGCAAATAAATGTGGTATTGAATCATTCTCAGTTTCTTATAAACCTCAGAATATCAACATCAATGATGACAACAACAATGCTGGAAGTGGGCAGCAGTCAGTGAGTGTCAACAATCAACATAGAGTGGCCAACGTGGACAACAACAATGGATGGGACTCCTGGAATGTCCTCTGGGATTATGAAACTGTAGGTAGCCAACATGCAATTTCCATTCTTTCCAAGTAGAATGTTTCTTTCCTAACCAAAAAAAAAAAAAAAAAGCATGAAAACAAAATTAAGATAAATTCTAACTACACATAAGTATATAGGTATAAGTTAAAGGGTCCTATTTGCTCACTACTTAGATTTAACTGCTCTTAATAAGTTTCCACCAGCCACTCCTCGGAAGGAAGGTTGGGCAATCCTACTTCCGTAGTGATACTGCCTCGGAAACCCAAGGAGGGGTCGCTATGAGTCGGTGCCGACTTGACAGCAAATAACAACAACAACAACAATAAGTTTCCCACAATCAGTTAAACTTCAGATCAATGAACCATTATAAGGACACTTATTGTTCAAGGAATTGTGAGGCTATAAGACAACTATAAAGAAAACTCACTGCCATTAAGTCGATTCTGACTCATAGCAAGCCTTTAGGACAGATTAGAACTCCTCCATAGGGTTTTTTTCCAAGGTTGTAAATCTTAGGAGAAGCAGACTGCCTCATCTTTCTCCCACAGAGTAGCTGATGGGTTTGAATCACCAGTCTTTGGGTTAGCAGCCAAACGCTTTAACCAGTGTGCCATCAGAGCACCTCATAAAAGAAAACTATATCAAAGGCCAAATCCCTATCTGCCTATCTGCAGAGATCCTCAATAGTGAAAGGCCTACACAATATTACTCCGACCAAAGCACAGCCTATTTCATTATGTACTCAATTTCCTTCTGAAATGACAGAAATTGATATTCCACATACAACTCAGAATGCCTAAAGGAAATGCAAATGACAAATGACATTAATTGGTAAGGGAAGCAAAAACAGAAAAAAAACATGGCTCAAGTAAGAGACCCGTCTCTTAACAAACTACTTTTAAAAAGCCAATTTTTCATTCAGTTTTATTATCTGATCAACTAAAAAACTAACTCCCGTCTTACCTTCTGTTTGAGATTTTGTGAGAATCAAAATAGATTACACTGTGACAGTATTTTTAAAGATTCATTTCATCCAAACAGACATTTCATGAGCGACTTTTACAGCACTAGAACCTGGGCAGTAAGACAAGTTAGACACTGGGTCTCTGCCCCCAAAGATTTTGCTGTCCATCCTGACAAAATAGGTCTGAATATGAAACACAAGCAGATCCAGTGCTCTTATTCCAGCTCATCACGTTCTTGGGGCTCCATTTCTCTCTGCTGTGGAACTGATTTCCAATGAGAAAAACTGCTTGGAGAACATACACCTCACTCTCCACTATCTTTTTTAACAGGGCTTCGCTGTAATTCGACTGTTTGCTAAGAAGCAATGCATTGTGCATAGAATGAACAAGGGTGCTGTGCCCCCCATTCATGCCCTTGATGCACTGGTCAAGGAAAAGAAGGTGAGAAAAAAATTATTATTTTTGGAGAGGGGAAGTCTTAGGAAATAAAAAGAGTAAATAATAAGAGGGTTGCAGTTACTCCCTCCTGACCATAAGGTGTTGTCGTATGCAGCACAAAAAAAAGGAACAGTGGAAGACGAATTAGAAGCAATTGCCTGAGAGGTGACTTTCATGATCCTCAAATGCTGTTGTTCATACCTGCCTCTACAGCAGCAGAGCAAAACACATGATAACCTTGACCATTAGAGGAGCAAAGCTCTGGTCATGCCATTTTTTCACAGGGGTTTGGAGTAGGGTTACCAGATTTAGCAAATAATGCAGGATG
>NW_006921652.1:7312393-7317782 GCF_000298275.1 Orycteropus afer afer
ACATCCTTTGTGATGATGAATGCCACACCATTCCTTTTCAAACTGTCATTCCTGCATAGTAGATCATATGGTTGTCTGATTCAAAATGGCCAAAACCAGTCCATTTCAGCTCACTAATGCCGAGGATAATGGCAACTCTAGTTGGTGTGAAAGGGAAGGGGGAATCCATAGTACTTTAAAATATTTATTTACCTGAGTTCATATTACTATAACTGATAAACAGGTACCTTTCATTGAAAAGTTAGCAAAAAGAAATAAACTCCTTTCTCAAAAGGTGATTATTATATGAACCAATTTAGGAAATCTCAAATGATCAGATGAGATCCAAGCTTCAAGGTAAATTTAGCCTCGGATATCTGCTCTCATAAGATGATGAGGTTTCCAACCCATTGGGATACTTAGAGATTCTGATATATACAGAGCAGAAATTGGCTCTTCTTCATGTCAGTTATAGAAAAATGACAGTCAAGCAATGCCCACTGAAGATCTTGTACCCAACCTTCAAATCAACAAACCACTGAGCTTGGCATTCATTCTCTATCTTCCTTTTCACCTGTCTTCTCCATACTCAGCTTCAGGGTAAAGGACCAGGAGGACAACCTCCCAGGGGCCTGATGTACTCAATTAACCCTAACTCAGTCAATGATCTGAACAAGTATGGAAAATCCATCGCTAACATGTGCAAAAATATTCCAACATACACAGCTGAGGAGACTCAAGGTAAGTATTATCCCTGCTGTGCACTCCAAATTCATACTCTTGGAATTATCCGATGATTCTTGGCCATGTCCAAAGGAGCATCAGTCATAGGGGAGTGTTAATAAAGCCTATATAAGGGGTGCTCTGTGCCAGGCAATATCTATGTGCTTTAGTGTGTTAACTCAAATGCTTCTCATTATAAACTCTGTTGTAAATTGTAAATTCTGTTGTTAGTCCTACTTTACAGATGAGAAAACTGAGGCATACAGAGCTTAAGCAATTTTCCCAGGTCGCAAAGTCTTTGCCTGGGTTAATCCCAAGTAATGTGGCTCTGAATGCTGTGCTCTTAAATTTTAGGGAATATTGCCTTGCAAGGGTTGATCTAAGTAAATGTGAGACATACTCAAAAGGATATGTAAAGGACTAAATGAAAGGACAATGCCAGTAAAATCTATTGACTCTTAGTAACTCTAACAATCACTTAATTTCTAGCCATTCAATGAATAGTTTACACAAAATAAAGTGTCTACCTAGGAACTTAAAAACAACTTTCCACATTTCTTAATTGATTAATTCCACAAGATTTCTCTCCTTCCCTCCTTCTCCCCGCCTCTCTCTCTTTCTCCCTCTCTCTCTCCCTCTCTCTCTCTCTCTTTCTCTCTCTCTCCCCCTCTCCAGCTTGTGTATGAGAGAGACCTCAGTGGGGAAGAAAAAAGAGTCCTTACAAAGACATTGATATTGGCTTCTTCTTTTCTTTTAATCAGGGGCAAGCCTGTTCCTTTCCTCAAGAAAGTGCCTCAATGCTAACATACTCTGGATTCTGCAGGTATCCTTCTGTGGGAGAACACTGGAGAACTAAAAGAAAAAAAAGTAACTGTGAATTTAGTCATTAGTATATGTTATGTGAGACATATGAGCTCTAATGGTTATCATGTCATTCTGAAATGTTTTCTGCTGGTTATGCTTGCTTTCTTTAAGTTTCAATAAACCTATCTCGCACTGAATTCAGTTTATATTAAAATTCCTGATGATTTTTACTTTGAATGCATAGGATTAAAGGTGTAATGTACTGGTGGAAAGTTGTTGGAATATACCATTTCAACTCCTAGCCT
This sequence comes from Orycteropus afer afer, assembly GCF_000298275.1. NCBI lineage: Eukaryota > Metazoa > Chordata > Mammalia > Tubulidentata > Orycteropodidae > Orycteropus > Orycteropus afer. The sequence goes on from NW_006921652.1 coordinate 7,314,205, forward strand.
GTATTTGAGACCTGTCCCTTATAAAGAAACCCTTCAAGTTCTTCAGATACTGTAAGCCACAAAACCGGGAACTGTTCCAAGACTGCTCTGAACACTGCTCTGTATTTAGTGTGTACACAATTATATTTCAGATGAGCAAGGACAGAAACCCACTCAAATTAGCATAAGCCAAAAAGGGGGAACTTATTGCAAAGATTTGAGGACATATCTACAATAATGTAAGGGTAAGAACTACAGCTGGGTCTCAGAAGAAACGGGAGCCAGGAAGTGTATTGACTCTAAGACCCAAAATAATTTCGCTCTCTCCCTGGGGCCACATGTAATCAATCCTCTCTGTTCCTCTCCACATTCTACTTCCTTCTTTCCATCTTGCAGATGGCCAGCTCTGTGCTCGTGGAAGAAGCTGGTTGAACCAAAATGTGAGCTTCATCTCCCTTGTTTACATGTCTTAACAGTTGACAAGATAATGTCTAGTATTTCTGAATCTCAATTCCAATGTTCTTTGGTTCAAGAGTCCACTGCCCCTACTCATTAGTAGCCAGGGGAGTGAAAGTACATGGGACACATGTAGCCCAGGGGTCTCCATCAAAATGAGAAAGAGATCTCAGAGTTGAAGATGACCCCAAATGTTGTATATTACAATATTAAACTATAGCTCATTTTTTGAAGTTAGGGCCCATTATTCTCCATATGAGGAGCTCTGGTAGCATAGTGGCTAAGGCACTTGACTGCTAACCAGAAGGCTGGTGGTTCAAACCCACCAGCCACTCCTCGGAAGGAAGATGGGGCAATCTACTTCCGTAGTGATACTGCCTCGGAAACCCAAGGAGGGGTCGCTATGAGTCAGGTCAGACTCGATGGCACATAACAACAACAACAACAACATTCTCCATATGTATATTTAAATTGTGCTTTGGGTGAAATTTTACAAAGCAGATTTGTTTTACATTCAATAGTTCAATAGTTCATTTGTTTTACATTCAATAGTTCACAACCCCAACTACAATCCCCAACTATAGAAAACTCTCCTCCTCTCTCCTCCCTGTGACAAACCCCTCCCTGTGCCCTTCTTACCTATGCATTCCTGTCTCTCCATCTTTCTTTCTACGTGAATGCTGCCCCTCTGATGTCTCATGGCTGATTGATCTAAGGAGTGCATCTCCCTAGGGCAGGTGGGTGCATCTTCCTGGGGTAGGTGTTCTGCATGTAGGTCTTTCTACTGTTGGGCTGAGAGCTAATCCACAGAAGTGAGTCCATTTCTAGGCCCGAAGGATAACCTGCGGCCATAGTCTCAGGGATTCTACCACTTTCCATCTGACCAGTAATTCTGGTCATCTTTGTGTTTTTGAATTTTGTTCCACATTTCTCCTCCCACTCTATCCAGGATCACCAGTTTTGATCCCTTTCCAAGTGGTTGGCATTGGTAGCTGGGCACCATCTAGTTCTTCTGGTCTCAGGGTTATAAAGGCTAGGGTCCCTGTGGTCCATTGTATCCTTGGACTAATTGTTTCCAGATGACTTCAGTTGTATTCCCTCTTCTTTGCTCCAGACAAGAGGAGACCAATAGTTGCGTCTTAGATGGCCAAGGAGGGGTTGCTATGAGTCGGGTTCGACTCAATGGCTCATAACAACAACAACAATTTCACTCAGCACAATGTCCTCCAGATTCATCTATGTTGTGAGATGATTTGTGTTTTCTTCATTATTTTTTAATGTTGCATAGTAGTCCATTGTGTGAATATATCATAGTTTGGTTTTCCATTCATCTGTTTAGGGGCATTTAGATTGTTTCCATCTCTTTGTCATAGTGAACTGTGCTGTGATGAACAAAGGTGTGCATATGTCTATTCGTGTCCTGTCTTTCACCTCTTTGGGGTTTATTCCTAGTAATGGAATTGCTGGATCAAATAGTATTTCTATGTTTAGTTTTTTAAGGAAACACCACACCATTTTCCACAGTGGCTGTACCATTTTGCAGCCCCACCAGCAATGTATAAGAATTCCAATGTCTCTGCACCCTCACCAGAATTTGTTGTTTTCTGTCTTGTTGAACTTTGCTATTATTGCTGGGGTGAGATGATGTCTTCTTGGTGTTTTGATTTGCATCTTTCTAATAGCTAATGCTCATGAGCATTTCCTCATGGTCCAAATGTTGTATATTACAGTATTAAACTGTCATTCAGTTTTAAAAGTTAGGGCCCAATATTCCCCATCCATTATTATTTTTTTTTTTTATTGTGATTTGGGTGAAGGTTTACAGAGCAAATTCACTTTCCATACAGCAGTTCACATATACGTTGTCTCATGTCATTGACTACAGTTTACCACAGTGCAACAACTCCCCTCCCACTTCCTCCCCATAGTTACCTCTTCCCAGTGTTCATCTCTCCATATACTCCTGCCCCCTGAGCTGTCTCCCTGTGCATAAACAGCCCTTCTTTCTCCCATGATTGTTCTCTCCAAAGAGTGTATCTGCTTGAGGTAAATGTTCAACTCATATGTCTGTCTTTTGCTTGGCTGGAAACCATAGGTGTGGGTTCAATTCCAGACCTGAAGGGCAGCTAGGGGCCATAGTCTCAGTGGTTCCACCAGGCTCTCTCGGAGCAGCAAACCTGGTCCCCACCACCATCCATTATTTTTTTAATCTTGGATGCCATAGAAAGAATTCGAGTCCATTCCTATGCCTTCAGATGAGATTTCCCTAAACAACACTAGCAAATAAAACTAAAGATGTTGATTCCCAACATCTGGAAAAATCAGTCCTTTTTGGGATGAAACTATTATAATTTTCTTTATCTTGATGCAATTTCATCAAGATATTCACACAAAGTAGTATATGGCCAGAGTAATAAAGCTTTTAAAATATCCTACATATATGAAACACAGAAACTTGTAAAGACCCATCTAAGACCATGGTCTTGGATACCACCCTACCGTAAGTGAAGAACAGAAGTGTGATTCACAAACTGGATACAGTGTCATACAACTGGTTTTGGGGAGCTGACCAACCTCATATTTCTTAGAAGAATTTATCCAGTCACCATTTCAGGATAAAAAGTTTAATTCACTAGAAAGAAATAAAAGTTGTGGGTTATATAAACCTATCAAAACACATAAAGGAAATTTTTTTAAGAGTTGCAAAGGATTAACAAATTCATCATCCTAGTTGAAATTTTAATGCACATCTTTTAAGAGCTTAGAGAAGAAGCAGTTATGGATATAAAATATTTTTAAAATCAAATTTATTTTAATTAACATATATAGAACACTACCAAATACATATTCTTCTTAAACTTGTATGAAACATTTACAAATATTGATCATATAAGCAAAAATAAAACATAAAATAAAATAACAAACACATTTGAGCTGATTGTGAATTATGGTGACCTCATGTGTGTCAGAAAAGAACTATGAACCATAGGGTATTTTTTTTCCTTCCTTTTTCTTTTTTATTGTGATTTGGGTGAAGGTTTACAGAGCAAATTCACTTTCCATACAAAGGTTCACTTATACTTTGTCTCATGACATTGACCACAGTTTACCACAATGCAACAGCTCCCCTCCCACTTCCTCCC
>NW_006921652.1:7318612-7319183 GCF_000298275.1 Orycteropus afer afer
ATTCTTCTTTGCTCTGGATGAGGAGAGACCCATCGTTGCATCTAGATGGCAGCTTGCTAGCTTTTGAGATCCCAGTTGCTACTCGCCAAAGTAGGGGGTGGAACAATGTTTCATATAGTATGTTATGCCAATTGAGCTTCATGTCCCCTCTGACTATGACCCCAAGCCTTTAGGTTCAACTACTCAGTCCCTCTGGATAGCTGGCTGTGACCAAGCAGTGATCACAACCTTGCCCCTTGTCAACTCTACTATACACCTGAGAATTCTGATCATTCACATTAACTTATAGGACCATTGTCTGCCAACACTATGTATGTTCTTGGATACACTCCCCACTTCATAGACATACCTAATCGTTTCGCCTGTCCACCCATCTATCCACCCATACACCCACGTTAGCCTTCACTGACAACACAGTACTGTATGTACAAAAGGGTTCATATTTGTTGTCTGTACCTCCATGTACCTCTCTATGTCTTTCTCATCCTCAATGCTGCCATATTGGTCACTCACATTTCTCTTCACCCAAATCAATACTTATCTCTATCTATCTAACAGTGTTCCCTCCCCT
>NW_006921652.1:7327244-7339034 GCF_000298275.1 Orycteropus afer afer
AAAAAAAAAAATTTCAACCAGGAACAGGGAATGTAAAAAAATGTTAAAAACTAGGACCTGGGAGGGAAAGATTAAGAATAATAGTAAAAAGAACAAAAGCATTATTAATAATAGTTGTTTTAAAACAGACAAATACAAGCAAACTAGTCACCAGAAAAAAAGAAAGCAAAAAAGAAAAAAATATATCGGTTGAGGACAGGGCAGGGCACCCAGGCTCCGTCTGAGCACACAGACTGTGATGGAGTTCCTGTGGGTCCAGAAAGTAGGTGGCAGTGGGGGATGGCTGCACCTCCGTTCACCAAGCGGGTGTGGGGTATAATAGAGTAACAAGAGGAATGAGGTACCTTTTCAGTCTTGCAGGTCTGGAGTGTCCTTGGGGTTTCTGAAAAGCAGAACATGTTCTTAAACCCCAGGAATCTGTGAGAGCACTTTCTCTTTAAATATCCAAAATAGTCAAGCTGCTTTTAAACCTTCAAAATGGTGGCATCCTCCGGACTGGCACAAGTCCACAGCTCAGCCTGCCTTTCTATTCACCTTCTCCTTTTATTCCCCAACCACCAGAGCAGTCCTCTGTGCAATCCCTGGCTAGCAAGGCTGATTTTTAGGTGAATTCTTAAGTCCTACCACCACTCGGGAATCTCCAAGCTGTCTGTGCCATCAGGATCGCTCAGGATCACTGCCAGACCACAGCTCCATATGTCTCCTTTTTTTTGGTATTTTCATGCAAATTCTTCTGCTAGTTGGGGTTTAGTCCACTTCTATATCCTTCCCTTCAAGCCTCAGGGGGCCAGGATTATCTTCTGTGTCTGTGTTAATTGGTTTCCCTTTTCTTTGTTGAAGAGGGTCTGTGCAGTCTTTCTGCAAAGTCTGCCATCTTGCCGGAACCCCAAGCACAGGGTTTTCAATGGCTGATTTTTCAGAACCAGATCTCCAGGACTTTCTTTTGAGGTGCCTCTGGGTGGACTCAAATGGCCCCCCTTTCAGTTATCAGCCAAGCATTAATCTTTTGCACTATCCAGGAACTGATCTATAAACCGAATCACAACAAATTTCAAAGGATTACATTAAAGAAAAAAATCCTGACTTCAATTTAATAATAATTGAATAACTGTTGCCCTCCAAATAAAACTAAGTAACTCCATTTGTTTTGATTTAGCTCTAAATAACTCATGAGCTATAAAAAAAAATCATGATGAAAAGTAGAAAGAATTTATAACTATGCAATAATGAACACACTGCATATCGAAAGCTTGCAAGTAGCAGCTGTAACAATACTTAATAGAAATTGTATAACCTTAAATGTTCACCTTATAAGAGAAAACTGAAAATTGAGTTAAGCATTCACTTTTAAAAAATAGGAAAATTATATATCCAAACTAAGTAAAAGGAAATAAATAATACTGACAATATCAGAAATTAATAGAATAAAAACAAGTATATGATAGCAAAGCTTAATAAAGTTAAAGTTTATTCTTTAAAAAGGCATAAAGTTGACAAACCTTAGGCAAGATTGACCAGGAATAAAAAGAGTTAAATCACAAAATAAACCATTCTAGGAATAGAAAAGGAGTCTAAGTTACAGATGCCACAGATACTAAGATGTTGATAAAAGAATAATGTGAATAACTTTCTATCAACTCATTTGAAAGCTTAGATAAATGGAATTTCTAAACAAAAAAAATTTAAGAAAGATCACTCAAGAAGAAATTGAAGACTCAAATTGTTCTATAACAAGTAAGGGAAATGATTCAGAAGTTAAAAACCTTCACAGTTAAAAAAAAAAAACAGATGATTTTTACAGTTACATGACCAAATATTGAAGATACATGGTATTCTAATTTTACATAAAGTATTCAAGTGTGTAGGGAGAAAAGTATACTCTCCAACCTATTTTATAAGAATATTAACTTGAGTCCAAAGCCTGACAAGGATTGTGGGGAAAATTATAAGTCAATCTTCGGTCACAAATACACGTGCAGAAATTCTTTTAAAAATGATAGTGAATCAAATGAGGACTCTTAAGAAACGATAATACAACATAACTATGTTGGAGTTTTTCTAAGAATGCAGGTTGGCTTGATATTAGAAAATCAATAATGTAATTGACCATATTAAAAGATTAAAATCCAACACTCTTATGAGCTATCTCAATAGTTCCATAAACCTGTATCCATTCATAACAAACAAGTAATTCTTATAAAACTAATTAAAGAAAACATGCATAAACTGAGTAAATCATCTCAAAAAAAGTCTACTGTAAGCATCATGTAAAACAATGCAAGCATCCCTGTTTGGACATGAAATGAGACATGATGCCTATCATCACCATTTGGAGTCAACATTGCACTGAAAGCTGGTACGGTAAGAGAAATAAATAATAAATACAAAGATTATAAAGAAAGAAAACAAGCAAAAGGCACCGTTATGTCCAGATGACATGATTCTCTGGGCAAAAACAAAATTGAGCCTATAGATAAATCATGAGAGTCAAAGTGTTTAGAAAGGTTCTTGGGTACAAAAATAGTATCAAATATGAATTGCATTTATACCCATGAGCAGCAAGCATGTAAAAGCTTTCTTTTGTTTAGAAAACCATTTATAATAGCAACAAAAGTATGATGTATTTGGGAAAACGTTTCATTTATTCAACAATATTTCCTGAGAACTTGCTCCATCCATGCATGGCACTATTCTACACACTTGAAATCCATCAGCAAATAAAACCTGCAAAGACTTCTGCCCTTGTGTAGCTAACATTTTAGTTATAGGAGACAAATAAATAAATGATAACTGTAACAAATAAGTACTTTACTGCTATGGATTGAATTGTGTTTCCCTCCATCCCCATAGTATGGGTTGAGTTCCTGGGCCTTGATTCTGTGGAAAAAGTCCCTGGGTGATGCAAAATGCTGGGCTACTAATCAGAAGGTTGGTGGTTCAAGCCCACTCAGAGGCTTCCCAGAAGTCTGCTTCAACAAGGTCATGACCATTGAAAACCCTGTGGAGCAGTTCTACTCTGCACACATGGAGTATCCACGAGTTGGAAATGAGTCAATGCCAACATTTTTTTTTTTTAATTTTTCAGTCGGGGAGGGTGTGGTGTGGAAGTGAGGGTACATACTTGCTGATGTGATTCCATTCAGGAATAGGGGTTTTCTTTGTTATACTAATGAGGCCATATCAGAGTAGGGTATGCCCACGGTCATCTGAAAACTGTACAAAATGTTCATAGGATCAGTATTTGGAACAGAAAAAACTGGAAACAATTCAAATGTTTGCCAACAGTAGAATAGCTAAATAAATCATGGTACATTTACTTAGTGAAATACTAAACACCAATTAAAACAAATTAATCACAGCTTCACACAAAACCATGGATGCCTTTCTGGAAAATAATGTTGAGTCTGAAAAGTAAATTGCTTTTTCAGAAAACATATAGTCCTAATACAAAATTCAAGAACATGCTAAATTAAAAACACATCTATTTTACAAATACATACACATGTGGTAAAATGATGAATAAAAGAAAGGGAATGATAACAGAAAATGTGCTATAGTGCATTCCCCTGAGAAGGAGAGAAGGGTTCACAGAGAGGTAAATGGAAGACGTTCAGGGCAGTGGTAACGCTTCTTCTCAACTGGACAGGAAGGGATGGGAGATGCTTTTACAGGAGTGTCTTGTATAATTATCCCTTATACTTTACAGAAACTTAAATATACTATTTTGCACTTAAAAGTTAAAAAAAAAAAAAACAGTTGCCTATTAGAATTAAGTCCAACTCATGGCAACCCCATGTGTGTCACAGTAGAACTGTATTCCATAGGGTTTTTAATGGGTGATTTTCAGAAGTAAAAGCCAACTCTTTCTTCAGTAGGGCCTCTAGGTAGACTCAAACTTCCAAACTTTTGGTTGCATGCAAAAACTGCTTATATCACCCAAGGACTCACTTTTGATCTCCCACAAAAAAACAAACTCACTGCCTTCCAGTCAATTCGAACTTATAACAACCACCATTGGCTTACCAACATGTTAAATCTTTACAGAAGTAGATTGCCCTGTCTTCCTTCCTCAGAGTGGCTGGTGGGTTTGAACCACCAACTTTCTAGTTAGCAGTCAAATGCCCTAGGCACTGTGCCACCAGAATGCCTACCTTTTGCATTTACTCAATATTTAATACAATTTCTAAAACTTAAAAGCACAATAACAATTTTAAGATAACATTTTAAAGACAACAATAGGGTAGACGTGTGGATGGGGAAAACAACTGTTCTTTGTGCATGTATACAGCACAAGGCAGAGGCCTCTGAGCATTTGCATGATTTCGTGGCTGCTGGTTCCAAACATTCAGCCTTGGACTCATGTCTCCTGTGGTGTAAGGGAAGATGAGTTCATTCCACATCAGGCTGCTGGGACGCCTGCAGAGAGAAGCAACTGTTCCTGGGCTGTACTGGTGCCAAGCCCTGCTCTCTGTAAGACTCTAACTCACTGTTTGGAAGCCTGCTGTGCAATTTCCCAGTTGCTTTTTTTTTTTTTTTGGCCTTGTATATAACCTAAATAACTAATACCAGGCCATTCCTCACCCTATGCAGCTCAGCCCATCAGGATCAGGAGATGCAGGGAGGTCAGAGAGCTGGCTTGCCGGATCATCAGAAGATTTATTGACTTCATGATCCCAAGAGCAACAGCAAAGAGCAGAAAATATCCTGTTACCAGCCTGATTTAGAGGGAAACATTCATTGAAATATTTGAGATAAGCCCTTGCCTATTATTACTATATCATCCTAGTCTCTTTCCAGTTAAACTTCTGACATAACCAAATAGTTTAAGTCAAGCATCCAGCAACTAGATTCTTCCAGAACATTAGCTAATAAATTTTAACCTAAAGCCAATTTTCCCAAGGAACTTTTATATAAACAGATACATTTATCTATTAACTCACTTTCATTTTTCCCAAACATTCAAAAGTCAGAAATAACCAACAAAGAATATCAGGAAATACAACAAAATTAATGCGTAAGAGGAAGTATGCCAAACTTTACTTTTTTCACTTTTTATTGTGTTTTGGGTGAAAGTTTACAGAGCAAATTCATTTTCCATTCAACAGTTCATACACATTTTGTTTTATGACATTAATTGCAATCCTCACAATATAACAGTTCTCTTCCCACTTCCTCCTTGTGGTTAACTTTTCCCTGTGTTATTCTTTCCTATGTGTTCCCAACTTCTGTGTTTCTCCCTGCACAAATGCTGCCCTTCTGATCCCTCATGGTTGTTTGTTCTAAACAGTGCAACTTCCTCATATAATTGCTCACCACTTCGGGCTGTCTATTGTTTGGCTGAAAGATAAGCCATGGGAGTGAGTTCAATTCCAGGCCCAAAGGGTGACTAGGGCCATGGTTTCAGAGGCTTCACCAGTCTCTGCCAGACCAGTAAGCTTGTTTTGGGTTTTTGTTTGTTTGTTTGTTTTATTATTTTTAGTTTTTTCCCACGTTTTTTCCATACTCTATCCAGGATCTCCAATTTTGATTCCTTTCCGAGGGATTGGCAGTGGTAGGTGGGCACCATATAGATCTTCTGGTCTCAGCATCATGAGGCTGAGGTTCCCATGGTCCATCAGTCCCTTGGACTAACTGGTCCCATATGTCTTTGATTTACTTTATTCTTCCTTGCTCCGGACAAGGAGAGACCAATAGTTGCATTCTGGATGCTGCTTGCATGCTCTTTAAGATGGATCCTCAGTCTCTTCTCACCAAAGCAGGATGTAGAACAAGGTTTCTGTGTAGTATGCTATGTCAGTTGAGATTGAAGTACTCTGTGACCCTGGTCACAATTCTGCAGGCCCAATGACTCACTCCCTCAAGGTATTTGGTTGTAGCTAAGAAGTTATCATAATTTTGCTCACTGGTCACTCTGTTATATATATGGACATTTTTATAACACATACAAACATGTATATAGAAATATCATCTGCCAAATGTCTATATGGTCATGAGTATTATGGTAGTTTGGTTTGTGTGTCAACTTGACTAGGCCTGGTTGAGTGGCTGGGCAGCTGGTGGTAGTTAATCCCCATGAGGAGATTGACAATCAGCTCCATGGTGGGATCTATCACGAGCAGCTGGGTATATGGTCTGCTTCCCGCATATTATGAGAAGTCTTTGGGAATGGTCTCTAGCCTATGGCATGTTTGGACCCTGCATGTAGCTGTGTCATTGTTCAGCAGCCTGCTATGCTCTGCCGACTTTGAGACTTACAATGGACTAAAGTTATCGGCCTGCCATGTGGTTTGGTAACATCGGGACTGTGCCTTTTTACTCGTCAAACTTGGGGCTTCTCAGCCTCAGCAGCCAACAGTTGTCTGAGTGAAGAAATGCCTCTAGCTCCAGTGGGCCAGGAGCAGAAGGCAAAGCTGGACCCCAAGGTTGAGGGGCTTTCACCCAGCCCCTAGAGCCTGGCACTTTGAACTTGAATTTAAAGCCTCCAAATTGTAAGAATAAACTCCTGTTTGTTAAGGCCTTCCCATTTGTGGTATATTCTTGTCAGAGAGGCACTAGGTAACCAGAGCAGGTATATTCCTATTCACTTACATCTTGCCTGCCTACGTATGTATACAGCTGTAGACTGATGTTTATTATTGCTGATAATACAATGTTGTACATACGATAGCATTTCCCTTTGTTGTCTGTACCTCTTGTGCACCTCTCTGTGTCTTCCTTTTCCTTAGTGATGTTGTGCTATTCACCTGCTTTTGGTATATTGCCTTACCCTTCACACAAATCAATATGTGTCTTTTAGCTAGCTATCAATTTTCCCTCTTCTCCTGTCTCATCCCTGTTGTCATTGTTAGGTGTCGTCAAGTCACCTACAACTCACAGTGACTCTATGTACAACAAAACAAACACTGCCCAATGGTCCTGCACCATCCTCATAATCTTTGCTGTGCTTTGATCCCATTGTCATAGCCACTGTGTCAATCCATCTTGTTGAGAGTCTTACCCTTTTTCACTGACACTCTGCTGTATCAAGTATGATATCCTCCAGGGAATGGTTCCTTCTGATAACATGAGCAAAGTTAGTGAGATGAAGTCTGGCCATTATCACTTCTAAGGAACATTCCAGCCACACTTCCTCCAGGACAGATTGCTTGTTCTTCTGGCAGTCCATGTTATTTTCAGTATTCTTCACTAATACCATAGTTCAAAGCCTTCAACTCTTCTATCTTCCTTATTCATTGTTTAGCTTTCACATGCATATGAGGTTACTGAAAATATGGCTTGGAGTAGGACCAACTTAGTCTTCAAAGTGACATCTTTGCTCTTTAACACTTTAAAGAGGTCTTTTGCAGTGCATTTTTCCCAGTGCAGTATAATATCTGATTTCTTGACACATAATCCGCACTGAATACTGTAGTTTTTGATCTTCATCAGTAAGTGCTTCATATCATGTTCATTTTCAGCAAGAAATGTTGTGTCATCTGCATATCATAGATTGTTAATGAGTCTTTGTCTGATCCTAGTGCCTCATTCTTCTTCATATAGTCCAGCTTGTCAGATTATTTGCTCAGCGTACAGATTGAATAAGCATGGTGAAAGGATACAACTCTGACACACACATTTCCTTATTTTAAACCACAAATTATCTCCTTGCCTTGTTCAAATAACTACCTCTTGGTCTATGTACAGGTTCCTCAGGAGCACAATTGAGTGTTCTGGAATTCCCATTCTTCACAATGTTATCCATAATTTGTTATGACCCACACAGTCAAATGCCTTTTCACAGTCAATAAACACAGGTAAACATCCTTCTGGTATTCTTTGATTTCAGCCAGTTTTCCCTTCCTTCCTTTCCTCTCCTGGAGCTCTGGTGGCATAGTGCCTAAGGCATTTGACTGCTAACCAGAAGGTTGGCAGTTCAAACCCACAAGCAAGTCCTCAGAAGGAAGACTGGGCAATCTACTTTCGTAGTGATACCGTCTCGGAAACCCAAGGAAGGGTCGCTATGAGTCAGATTCAACTTGATGGCAGTGAGTTTGGGGTTTTTTTGTTGGTTTGTTTTGTTTTTTTCCTTTCCCCTCCCTTCCCATCCCTGGTAACTAACAACAAAAAAAAAGTTTTATTCTGTGTTTAAACCTTTCCTTTCACCATGGGTCGGAATCCATTCAGATGCAGCTGGTTTGGTTTTCAATTTTGTTTTGTTTTGTTTTATAATAAATTACTCTTACATAAGTGGAATGTTGTGCTTTACTGTAAGAGTGCAAATAAGGGCTCCCTGGTAATAAATATTTCTAAGTACTACACTTCAAACCCACCTGTCAAGATTAGCCAGATTCCAGGCTTTGTCTCTCTAGGGCTCTTTGCCCTGACCTGTTTGCACTATTCCGGGAGCTAACTCATGTCTAAAAGGCCTACATGATTGCTCTTGCTCCTGTGTGCAGCCAGAACCCCGGAACGTCTCACTGAGTCTGGAGGCTACCAGAATTTGCTCAGTTAGAGCTGCTAAAAAAAAAAAAAATCACTGCCATCAAGTCAATCCCGACACTCAGTGACCCCTTCTTGGGTTTCCAAGGTGGTATCTCTACAGAAGTAGATTGCCCAGGCCTGCTTCTGATGCTGAAAACTGAGTCCTTCAAAGAGGTATCTTTGCTCACTCTTGCTGCCCACAAAGGAGTCAGAGCTCCTGAAAATTGTTATCGTCAGGCATGTGGCTAAAGCTGAACCTCCTATTCTGAATGGTTTGGCTCCTAGAATAGATCCCTGCCCAAAAGTGGCATAAATTCAAATAGGTGTCTTTTGCAACCAAGTTTGTGCATGTTAACATTGGGCTCTGCTTCAAACCAAAGAAGTAGCTCTAGGGTTTGTTTATCAATTCTCCGGTTTTTCTGTTTTATAATTCATCAATTTATGTTTTCTATAATATTATTGAAATGTATAAAGACAACATAGTATTATTTGCTATTAATCTCCTTAAGCTTATTTTGTCACTCTTCTTATATTTTATTGAGTTGATTATTTAGTTTATGCTTTTGTCATTCTCTTTTTGTTAAAATAATAAAACATTTACCATAATTAGTATCTTCTATAAGGATCTCTGGTGTTTCAGTAGCTAAGTGCTCAGCTGTTAACAAAAGCTAAGCAGTTCAAACCCACCACCTGTTTCATTGGAGAGGGAAGCGACAATCTGCTTCTGTGAAGATCATTGTCGTTGTTGTTAGGTATCGTTGAGTTGGTTCCAACTCTTAGTGACATTATGTGCAATCAAACAAAACCCTCCTTGGTCCTGCACCATTCTCATAATCTTTGCTATGTTTGAGCACTTCATTGCATCTGCTGTGGCAATCTATCTCATTGAAGGTCTTCCTCTTTTTCAATGACCCTCTGACAAGTATGATGTTCTTCTCCAGAGACTTTCCCTCCTGATGATATGTCCTAAGTAAGTAAGGTGAAGTCTTGCCATCCTCCCTTCTAAAGAGCATTCTGGCTGTACTTCCTTCGAGACAAGTTTGTTTATTCTTCTGGCAGTGTATGGTATGTTCAATATTCTTCACCAATACCATAATTAAAAGGCATCAATTCTTCTTTAGTCTTCCTTATTCATTTTCCAGTTTTCACATGCATATGAGGCAACTGAAAATACCATGGCTTGGATCAGGCATACCTTAATTCTCAAAGTGACATTTTGCTGTTTAACACTTTAAAGAGGACTTTTGCAGCAAGTTTGCCCAGTGAAATATGATTTCTTGACTGCTGCTTCCAAGGGTATTGATTGTGGATCCAAATAAAATGAAATCTTGAACAACTTCAATGTTTTCTCCTTTTATCATGATGTTGCTTATTGGTCCAGTTGTGAGGATGTTTGTTTTCTTTATGTTAATGTGTAATCCGTAAGAGGCAGAGACAAGATGACATCCTGGTGACACATTCTACCCAATCCCCTGCAACAGAGCCCCAGAAAAGCTGAGTGAAACAAATGATGATCTTGGAACTCTGAGTATCAAATGAGAGAATATAGAATTAGATCGAGTGCTGGTTGGAAAAGGAGACAGAGTAAGGACAGTGATCAGGGAGAAAGAAGAAGCTGGGTCCTGACAAAGCATGACCATTTTGAGTCACAGAAGCCATCATAGAAGAGTGAGGAGAAATCAACTTCACAGAATCCACCCTAGGACAGAGTGACAAGGTGCACAGACCTGGAGTGAATCAAGGTGAGCAGAATACACACTGGATCTGGGAGAAGAAAATGCAGGGAAATGGGCAAACTCCCAGGGACACAGGGGACTGCAGAGTGAGGCAGGAGCCTGTAAAGAGGGATGAAAGCATTCAGTATTAGTGAACACTAGTCATTTGGATTGATGATCCATATGAAGGAGAAGTCTTGTGAGATGCTTAGTGATGCTGGACTCTGGGAAGTCCTTCACCTAATTGAGTCCAGACAGGGACTAGATAACCAGCTGTGCAAACCCTAAAGTGCAACAGACCCATGCCAGTGAATTACAATGGAGAGGAGTTTTCTCTGCTTTTACCACCACACGTTTCTGGTGACCATGGGTGAGACCCCTTCCTACTCCCACCAACCCAGTGACTTGGGAAACCCTCAGGACTGCCCCCAACCCAGCCAGTTCTTAAGACCACCTCCTCCCATCAGTAGCCCAGCCACTTGCCATATCAGGCCCCACATGGACAGAACTGGTGTCTGTGGCTCTACCTGCTTGCACCTATGTCACTGACAGGTCTTCCTCTCACTAAACAGAAGATGCACACACCTACGGCTTCCTATGTCTGAGACACTTTCATGAACCAGGCTTCTGCCCCCTCCATTGTCACATGTTCCCATGGATTGTGCTACAGCTACCTGCTGCCCCAGCTGCCAGTTGACCACGGCTGCATGAGTTCCTTCTCCTTCTTTATGTTTTCTCTTATTTTTCTTTCTTTTCTCTTTTAACTTTTTATTTTTGCACTTTTTCTTTTTATTGGTTTATTTCTCCCTCTTCGTTTTCTTATTCTTTCATTTTTTACCCATTTTCTTCTCATCCACCAGCTTTTAATTCTTTCTTTTCTTCTTTTTCTTAAATTTTCTAAATTTTGAGTGTTCTGGTAAGATGGCGGACTTGGCAGAAAGATAGCACAGACCCTCTTCAACAAAGAAAAGGGAAAACAATTAACACAGACACAGAAGATAATCCTGGACCCCTGAGCCTTAAAGGGAAGGATATAGAAGTGGACTAAACCTCAACTAGCAGAATTTGCATGAAGATATCAAAAAAGGAGACAGACGAAGCTGCGGTCTAGCAGAGATCCTGAGCTATCCTGACAGCACAGACAGCTTGGAGATTCCCAAGTGGTGGTAGGACCTAAGAATTAACCTAAAAATCAACCTTTGCTAGCCAGGGACTGCACAGAGGACTGCTCTGGTGGCTGGGGAATAAACAGAGAAGGTGAAGAGAAAGGCGGGTTGAGCTGCGGACTTTTGCCGGTCCAGAGGACACCACCATTTTGAATGCTTAAAAGTGGTTTGACTATTTTGGATATTTAAAGAGACAGTACTCTTGCAAATTCCTGCGGCTTAAGAACACATTCTGCTTGCCAGCAACCCAAAGTACACTCCGGACCTGCAAGACTGAAAAGGTACGATATTCCTCTTGTTACTCTTATACCCCACACCCGCTTGGTGAACAGAGGTGCAGCCATCCAGCATTCCCACCCACCTTCTGGGCCCACAGGAACTCCATCACTGTCTGTGTGCTCAGACAGAGCCTGCATTCCTTGCCCTGTCCTCCACAGACTATTTTTTTC
>NW_006921652.1:7346904-7347504 GCF_000298275.1 Orycteropus afer afer
AACTGCTGTATGGAAAGTGAATTTGCTCTGTAAATCTTCACCCAAATCACAATAAAAAAAAAAAAATTCTAAATTTTACACCTACCCCATCCAGTGGGAGGCAGACATTAATTCTCCACTAGTTAGCCATACCTACTACACCTACCACCTCACCAAACAAGTTCCACCACCCACACCTGCACCACTGGATCAGTGACGGACACTGGACATCACTTGCTAATCCCATACACAACTCCTCTTCACAACCAACAGAGACCAGCACCCATATTTCCAATGGTTATTCTATCCACCTGGAGACAGGTGGGGAGTGCCTGAGTGCTGCGAAACTAGCAACCAAAGAAGCATGCCTACTCCACCTACCCACATATATAAAAATAACACAAAACAAAAATCAGGGAGAAACAAACCAGTACATAATCAACAAATAAAAATAAGAACTCCAAAATATATTGGAGACAATAGAACTTCAACTCAAATAAAGAAACAAGAGAAGATAGTGCAAGAAAATTACCAAAATAAATAAGTAGGATATCACCTTGAGGAAGAACCAGTAATAGAACTACCTGATAAGGAATTTATATATATATATATATACACACA
>NW_006921652.1:7348277-7350055 GCF_000298275.1 Orycteropus afer afer
AATGTCCTTCAAATACAGTGACTGTGGTGGTTATGTCAACTTGGCTGGGCCTGGTTGAGTGGCTGGGCAGCTGGTGGTAGTTATTCCCCATGATGAGAATTTCAATCAGCTCCATGGTGGGATCTACCACAAGCAGCTGAGTAGCTGCCTTTGGGATGTGGTTTGCTTCCTACATTTAAGGAGAAGTCTTGGGAATGGTCTCTAGGCTATGGCATACTTGGACCCTGCATGTAGCCATGTCATTGTTCAACAGCCTGCCAGGCTCTGACAACCCTGGTACTTACAATGGACTTAAATTGATGGCCTGCCATGTGCTTTGGTAACATCAGGACTGTGCCTTTTTACATGTCAACCTTGGGCTTCTCAGCCTCAGCAGCCAGCAGGTGTCTGAGTGAAGAAAAGCCTCTAGCTTCTGTGGGCTGGGAGCTGGAGGCAGAGCTGAAGTCCAAGGCTGAGGGGCTTTCACCCAACCCCTAGAGCCTGGCACTTTGAACTTGGACTCCAAGCCTCCAAACTGTAAGAGAATAAATTCCTGTTGTTAAGGCCATCCCATTTGTGGTATATTCTTGTCAGGGTGGCACTAGATAACCAGAACAGTGGTGAAATTAGGACATTTCCAGACAAGCAGAAAGTAGGAGAATTTGTAAAAATGAGACTAACCTTGCAAGAAATGCTAAATGTTGTCCTTAAGACAGAAAACCAGTGATGGAAAACAACAATCTAAGATTAAAACACATGACAACATCACTCAGAAACCAACTCAAAAAAAAAAAAAAAAAAAGAATTCTCCAAATTAAAATTACTTACAATAGTGAACACAGAGAATCAGAAGGATTAATCTGTGAATGACAACAACTACAAAGCACAAAGAGGGGATAAATGGTATAATTACAGAACTTCAATCTGGAAAGGAAGTCAGGATGATATCAATATAGAACAGACTATTTCAAACTTAAGAAGACAAAAATTAATTACAGGGTAGTCACAAACAAAATTAATAAGCCTTTTAACACAAATTAACATAAAGGAAAATCATAAGGACTTCTAACTCTCATTGCCATTGAATTGAACCCAACTCATAGCAACCGCTCCTTGGGTTTCTGAGGTGTATCACTATGGAAGTAAATTGCCCAACCTTCCTTCCGAGGAGTGGCCAGTGGGTTTTGACCTCCAGCCTTCTGGTTAGCAGTCAAATGCCCTAACACAAAATCAACAAGAACAAAGAAAATATGATTACAAGATGAACTCAGCACAAAAAAATATTTGGAACACAGGAAACATCAATACCACAATAGAAAACACAAAAGAATGACAGCAGTAAATTCATAACTATAATTAGTTACACTCAATGTGAATGCATTAAAAGCACCAGTCAAGAGAAAGAGAGTGCAGAATGGATAAGAAAAAAGACCCCATCAATATGCTTTTCAGAAGAGACTCGTCTTAAACACAAAGATAAAAATAAATTAAAAGTAAAATAATGACATCCAAAAATCAGTTGGATTCCTCTACACCATCAATGAGAGGCTGAAAAAGAAATAAGGAAATCAATACTGTTTTCAATAGCTACCAAAAAAAAAATAAAATACTTGGGAATAAATCTTACCAGGGACACAAAACACCTCTACAAAGAAAACTATGAAAAAACTACTTCAAGAAAACATAAAAGATCTACATAAATGGAAGAACATCCCATGCTCGTGGATAGGAAGATTTAACATTGTGAAAATGTCAGTTCTACCCAAAGCAATCTATACATTCAATGCAATCCCAATCCA
>NW_006921652.1:7352080-7360414 GCF_000298275.1 Orycteropus afer afer
CCAGGTTTGCTGGTTCGATAGAGCCTGGTGGAACCACTGAGACTATGGCCCCTAGCTGTCCTTCAGGTCTGGAATTGAACCCACACCTGTGGTTTCCAGCCAAACAAAGTACACGCATGTGAGTTAAACATTTACCTCAAGTAGATAAATGCCTTGGAGAGAACAATCATGGGAGAAAGAAGGTCTGCTTATGCACAGGGAGACAGCCCAGGGGACAGGAGTGTATGGAGGGATGGACACTGGGAAGAGGTAACTATGGGGAGGAAGTGGGAGGGGAGCTGTTGCATTGTGATAAACTGTGGTCTATGACATGAGACAAAGTATATGTGAACTGTTGTATGGAAAGTGAATTTGCTCTGTAAATCTTCACCCAAGTCACAATAAAAATAAATTTTTAAAAAAAGTAAAATAATGAGAAAAAAATATCACCTAATGGGAATTGTAAAAGAGCAGGAGTAGCACACATCATTCTCATTTTTGAACAGGAACCAGACAATATTAATTTCTAATAAAACAGACTTCAAGGCAAAAATAGGCATTAGGGAGAAGGAAGGGTATTATGAAAGGGTATTATAAAAGGCTCGATCCAGCAGGAGGACATAACAATAATAAAAATCTATGCGCCAAATGTAAGAGCCCTAAAACGCATAAAGCAAACACTGGCAGAATTGAAAAGAGAAATAATCTCCACAGCAGTAGTAGAAGATTTTAACATACCACTTTCAATGAAGGACAGAACAACTAGAAAAAAACTCAACAAGGATACAAAAGATCTCAAAAATACAATTAACAAATTTGATCTCATAGACATAAAGAGAACACTCCACCCAACAAGGGAGCCCTGGGAGCATAGTGCCTAAGGCACTTGACTGCTAACCAGAAGGCTGGCAGTTCAAACCCACCAGCCATTCCTCAGGAGGAAGGTTGAACAATCTACTTCCATAGTGATACTGCCTCGGAAACCCAAGGAGCGGTCACTATGTGTCAGGTCTGACTCGATGGCCCCTAACAACAACAACAACAACCACTCAACAAAAACACAGTAGATATTCTTTTCCAGTGTAGATGGATCATTCTCCAGAATAGACCATACTTTAGGCAACAAAGCAAGCCTCAATAAATTTAGCCCAAAAATCCATTGACATCGAGTTACTTACAACTCACAGTGACCCCCACTGGGTTTCCACGATTGTAAATCTTTACAGAACTAGATTGCCTCATCTTCATCCTGTGGAGCAACTGGTGCGTTTGAATCTCTGACTTTATGGTTAGCAGCCAAATTTCTTACCCAGTACACCACTAGCTCCTTCAATAAATTTTAAAACATCAAAATATTACAAAGCACCTTTTTGGATCACAATGCTGTAAAATTAGAAATCAATAATAAGAAGATCAGCAAAAAAAAAAAAAAAAAATGCAATATATGGAAACTAAATAATACCTGAACAAAAAAATTCAGAATAACAAAAGAAATAAAATGTAAAACAAAAAAAAAAATTCCTAAAAGCAAACAAGATGAAATACAACATACCAACTTTTGGGAAACAGCTAAAGCAATACTCAGAGGTCAATTTACACCAATAAATGCATACATCAAAAAAGAGGAACCAAAATCAGTATTTTAACTCAGTACTCCAGTAATTAGAAAAAAAGCAGCAAAATAAAGTCCCCCATACCACTTCACTGGAGAATTCTACTAAACATTCAGAGAACAGCTGACACCAATTCTACTAAACTATTCCAGAAAAGAATGGTATACTCCTAGATCCATTTTATGAAGCAAGCGTAACCCTGATACAAAAGCCAGAAAAAGACACCACAAAAAAAGAAAATTACAGACCAGAATCCATCATGAACATATATGGACATATTGTCAACAAAATCAAAGCCAATAGAATCCAACACTATATCAAAAAAATAATACAACATGACCAAGTGAGATTCATACTAGGTATGCAAGGATGGTTCAACATTAGAAAAACAATCAATGTAATCCACCACATAAATAAAACAAAGCAAAAGAACAACATGGTTGTAGAAATCAAAATAGAAAAGGCATTTGATAAAATCCAACCTCCACTTGTGATAAACTTTAAGTAAAATACTAAAAGAAGGGAAGTTCCTCAACATAATTAAATATATGTATGCAAAAACGATGGCCAACGTTATTCTCAATGTACAAAGACTGAAAGCATTCTCATTTTTGAACAGGAACCCCTCTATCACCACTTCTATTCAACCTAGTATTAGAAGTCCTAGCCAAGGTAATAAGGCAAGAAAGGGAAATAAAAGGCATCCAATTTGTTACAGGGGAAGCAAAAGTATCCCTGTTTGCAGATGGTATGATCCTATACATAGAAAATCCTGGAGACTCAGCAAGAGAACTAGTGAAACTAATTGAAAAGTTCAGCAAAATGGCAGGGTACAAGATCAATATACAAAAATCAGTATGATTCCTCCACATCAAAAAGAGATCTCTGAGAAGCAAATAAGGAAAATAATACCATTTATAAGAGCTACCAAAAAGATTTTTTTAAAACTTAGGAATAAATCTTACTAGAGACACAAAAGAGCTATACAAAGAAAAGTACAAAACTACTATAATACTACAATAAACTAAAAGAGACAAACAAAAATGGAAGAATATAACATGCTCATGGATAATAAGACTGAACATTGTGACAATGTCAATGCCACCCAAAGCAATCTATAGATATAATGCAGTTCTGATACAGATTCCATCAACATTTTTTAAGGACATGGAAAAACCAATCACTCATTTTATATGGGAAGGAAGGAGACTTCAGATAAGTAAAGCACTACTGAAGAAGAACAACAAAGAAGGAAGTCTCACACTCCCCAATTTCAAAACCTACTATAAAGCCAAGGTAGTCAAAACAGCCGGATATTCATCCAATGACAGACACAGACCAGTGTAACAGAATTGAGACCCCAAAATAGATCCATCCCTTATCCTTTCTCAAAGAAAGCTTATCTTTGACAAAGAGCCAAAAATCTATTAAATGGGGAAGAGATAGTGTCTTCAACAAATGATGCCGGCAAAACTAGATGTAACCTAATTGTAAAACCTAAAACTATAAAGAGCATCAAAGAAAGGATAGGGGCAAAAGTAAGGCCTCTAATTTATGGCATAAGTAGACTATCAAATATAGCCAAAAACACACAAACAACAAAAGATAAACTAAATGACTGTGGCCGTCTAAAAATTAAACTCTTATGTGCATCAAAAGACTTCTCCAAAAGAGAACCTACAGATTGGGGAAAAATATTTGGCAATGACATATCCAACTAGGGACTTCCCTATAAAATTTATAGAAACCTTCAACACCTAAACATCAAAAAGGTAAATAATCCAATTGAAAAAATGGGCTTTTGAATGGAGGGGGAACAGACACTTTACCAAAAAAGAACTTCAGGTGACCAACAAACATAACAGACATATATTCATGCTTGTTAGCCATTACCAAAAAACCAAACCAACTGCTGTCGAGTCAATTTGACTCACAGCAACCCCTCCTTGGGTTTCCGAGGCAGTATCGCTACAGTAGATTGCTCAACCTTCCTTCTGAGGAGTGGCTGGTGTATATGAACCACAGCCTTCTGATTAGCAGTCAAATAAATGTCTTAGGCACTATGCCACCGGAGCTCCTTCATTAACCAATAGAGAGATGCAAATCAAAACAACAATGTGAGATCATCTCACCCCAGCAATAAGAGCAAAGTTCTACAAGACAGAAAATAATGAATGCTGGCAAGGGTGTGAGAGATTGGAACTCTCAAACTCTGCTTGTGCTACTAGGAAATGTTGCAATCACTGTGGAAAGTAGTATCACACTTCCTGAAAAAAGTTAGAAATAGAAACAGCATTTGATCCAGCAACCCCAATACTAGGTATATATCTTAAAGAAGTGAGAGCCAGGACATGCATAGATAAATGCACAACCATTTTCATCACAGCATTTATTATTCACAATAGTGAAGAAATGGAAACAACCTAAGTGCACATCAACAGATGAATGGATAAACACAGGTAAACAGGCAAGATAATCAGGTATGGATAGAAAAATGAGACTATACTCACAACCAAATACAGAGCCAAAATATGACCTTGATTATAACCCACCTGAATTTAGAGACTATCTAAAGAATAGATTTGACACATTGAACACCAGTGACTGAAAACCAGATGAGTTGTGGGATAGCATCAAGAACATCATAAGTGACAAAAACAAAAGGTCATTAAAAAGACAGGAAAGGAATAAGAGATGAGAATGGATGTCAGAAAAGATTCTGACACTTGCTTTTGAATGGAAAGTGGCTAAAGCAAATGAAAAACATGACAAAACAAAGGAGCTGAACAGAAGACTTCAAAGAGCAGCTCTAGAAGACAAAATCAATTATAGTAATTAAATGTGCAAAGACCTGGAGTTAGAAAACCAAAAGGGAAGAAAATGTTCAGCATTTCTCAAACTGAAAGAACTGAAGAAAAAATTCAGGCCTCAAGTTGCAATATCGAGACTGTAGGCAAAATAATGAATGATGTAGGAAACATCAAAAGAAGATGGAAGGAATACACAGAATCACTGTATCAAAAAGAATTGGCCAATGTTTATCCATTTCCAAACCAAAAAAACAAACTCACTGCCATCGAGTCAGATCCAACTCATAGCAACCCCTCCTTGGGACTATAGCAAGGATTGTGAGGATGGCACAGGACTGGGCAGTGCTTCATTCTGTTGTATATGGGATCCCTGTGAGTCCAAGCTGACTCCATGGCACCTAAAAACAATAAGGAATTCACTCAGAACCAAAGTAGCTAGGAAGGGCTGAAGGACAAGAACTGGGCCTCAGGTTTGCTTCTTATTGAATCCAGCTTTTGTTTTTCACTCATAAAATAGATTTATTCAAATATATTGTCCATTGAGTGAGCAAGCATGTGTCGTGGAAGAGAGTTTCAATGTGTGCCAATATCAAAAGCTAAGCCTTAGATGAATGCTAAGTTCCCTGTTTGTTCTCATTGGGAAGAGCATCAAAGTCACAGCTTCAGGGTACAGAGTCCCAATATCCCTCATGCACACATGCATACACACACACACAATTGCAATTGGAGTTAATAATCTCTATAAGACAACTCCCTTCCTGGGTCTTATGACTTCTTTGTCTAACTACAGAAGCCAGTCAAGTCAAAATGCCATCTTTTATGCTTGAGCTCTGTAGATGGGCCCTCCCTCCTCAGCTGTTCATCTCTTCAATGGAAACTCAGGAAACAGAGAAAGCAAACTCAGTATAGCAACCTCCTCCCCCAACCCCCACACACTACAAGATGAAGTTTCTTAGCAGTCTCTAAGAACCTCCTAGGGAAAAAAATGCAGAGAGGGGCCTTCCCTCTTAGTGACCTAGATGCTTGCCTCTTCCAACTCCCCATACCATGCTATCCATTCTGGCAGTAGAGAGCTTCGCCACACCCATCTTAACACACTTCATATAGTACTTGGGTAGCAAGTCCAGTGTGAGGTGGTGGATTAAGCAGAGCTGGTTTCAAAAATGGGCCCCATCTATTAGTTTTAGGACCCAAACTAAGTAAATTAACTGCTCAGGGGAAAACAATGGGGCTAATAATGCCTACTGTGTTAGTCAATTATTACAAACAACACAGAACCTCGGTAGCATTCAAAAATAAGCATTTATTTTTCATCCATCAGCTAGCTGGAAATTGGCTGACCTAGTCTGGGCTCGGTTGAATATCTCTGTCTCAAGCTGAGTCTAGCTTGCTCTGGTCTACCCCACGTGTCTCATTCTGGGATCCAGGTAGAAGAAGCAGCCATACGCAAAAGGAGCCTGTCATGGAAAAAACAGAAGTGACAGAAAGCATGCTCAACCATACAAGCAGATTTCAAATCCCTGTTTGCACATCATCTACTAATATACCATGGGAAAAACATCTGGCCCAGCCAAATGTCAAGATGTAGGGACCCCTGTGTACTTGCCATGTAAGAGGCATTGAAAGGTTGCATTGCACAGGGCATAGATTCAGGGATCAGTGAAGAATTGGGGCCAAAAATTCAATCTGATATACTACTTTATAGTATTGTTATCAAGATTAAAGGTAATAATGTATGCAAAGGTGTTGATGCATACTAAGCATTTAATAACCACTCGTTTTATTCCATTACACACATTCCAGGCCCACCACTGTCTTTCTCTAGCTGAACTGTATTCAGTATTTTGTTGTTGTTGTTCAGTGCCATCAAGTTGGCTCCAACTCATAGCAACTCTATGTACAACAGAAGGAAACACTGCCCGGTTGTGCACCATCCTCACAATCCTTGTTATGCATGAGCCCATCGTTGAAGCCACTGTGTCAACCCATCTTGTTGAGGATCTTCCCCCTTTTTTGCTGACACTCTACTTTACCAAGTGTGATATTCTTCTCCAAAGACTGGTCCCTTCCGACATGACCAAAGTACACGAGATGAAGTCTCGTCATTCTGACTTCTAAGGAGCACTCTGGCCACACTTCTTCCAAGACAGATTTGTTCATTCTTCTGGAAGTCTGTGGTATTCTCGGTATTTTTTGCCAACACCACATTCTAAGGCATCAATTAATTCTTCCTTGGCAGGAAGTGGTACATAGGCAAATATGGCCTCCATCTGTTTCTTCCTTTACATTACAGGCATACTGCTCCTTGCATCAAGAAGTAGAGTCTCATCCCCTCCCTTTGAATCTAGGCGGACCTTAGTGAATTCCTTTGACCAACAGAATGCAGAAGAAGTGACATTCTGGACTTGTTCAGCTTGTGCCTGTGTCTCTTGGGATACTCGTTCTTGGGAACTCAGTCACATGAAGAGGGACATGTAGATGCTGAGATGTACAGTCCCAGTGGAGCTCCCAACCAATAGCCAGCATCCACTTCTAAACATGTGAATGGTCTATTTTGAATGTCCAGCTCACTTGAACCTTAGGATGACAGCAGTTCCATCTGATATTTTACTATAGCCAAGTGGAAGACCCCATGAACTGCCCATCTGTGCCCAGTTAACCCACAGAAACATAGGAGATTTAAAAAAAAAAAAAAAAAAAAGTTGTTATGAATCAAAAGTTTTGGAGTGGTTCATGTTGCAGCAATAGATGACCAGAACACTGGGCAGTGCTAGTATCTCCACAGACCACTGTGGGCCTGGTGGGCAGAGAATCAGTCAATCAACCATCTTCTCTCTCATCCCCAAACTCAGCACAGCTCACTTTCTGTCCTGGTCCCACCTCTCCTTTCCAGGACTGGCAAAGCCCTTTGACAAGGATTTCAGCGTTAGCTCAACTCCCTCTCTACTTTTTTTTATTTCAAAGAGGGGAGGGGTGAGGTTTGAAGGGTGTATCTACAGTAACCAAGATTACTTTGACAGGGATTGGGGAAACATATAGGTTAAGTCCTCCCAGGAGCTGAAGGGGAATAGCTGTTCAGAGTTCTGCATGCAAGGATATTTCCTGACTCTCCTCCTTCTGGGAGACTTAGAATAACTCAGACTTGGATGGACTGAACTGCCCCTTAGACTTTCTCCTAGTGTATGATCTTTGCTTTGACCCAAAACATGCTTAATGCCATAGTCAAGAGGCACTCTAAGTGTGTGATTCCTCAGAATTCTGCACTGACCTCTCTGATTTCCCAAACTTGGAAGAACACAGGCCTACGAGAATGCATATGCTGTCAGAGTGCCTGGTGGCCAACGACAAGGATCTGCATTACCTCAGTTCCCCTTCCAGGCCCTGACACTTTAGAGGGTGGGGGCTATCCATGGGAGCCAGCCAACAGTCTTGGAAACTAAGCACACTGACAACACTTATATTCAAGTGATTCTTTCCTGTTTTCTTGCTTTGTATATCCACTCTGCAGAAGCAATTTTACAGTAAATAAACAGCAAATGGGTGTTTGGAATTCAAAGATTCTTGCTCCTGATCCTTACATAAGGTCCAAGGAAGAAGCGTCATCATCTGCTTACCTAAACATGATGGGTTAAAATATTTAGATAGATTACAAACAGATCATAAAAAAACAATTTCTGGCCAATAGAATAAAGAAATGTCAAAACTAAGTACTTG
Source organism: Orycteropus afer afer (assembly GCF_000298275.1). Classification (NCBI taxonomy): domain Eukaryota; kingdom Metazoa; phylum Chordata; class Mammalia; order Tubulidentata; family Orycteropodidae; genus Orycteropus; species Orycteropus afer. The sequence goes on from NW_006921652.1 coordinate 7,360,197, forward strand.
TTTACGCTAAGTGCTATGTTATGGATAGACTCCAGAAAATCTAAATCCCCTAGAATTCTAGTTGTTGCTGTTGTTAATGTGCTGTCGAGTCAGACCTGACTCATAGCAACCCCTCCTTGGGTTTCCGAGGCAGTATCTCTGGTAGCATAGTGGCTAAGACACTTGCCTGCTAACCAGACGGCTGGCGATTCAAACCCACCAGCCACTCCTCGGAAGGA
>NW_006921652.1:7360514-7371906 GCF_000298275.1 Orycteropus afer afer
AGATTGCCCAACCTTCCTTCCGAGGAGTGGCTGGTGGGTTTGAACCGCCAGCCTTCTGGTTAGCAACCAAGTGCCTTAGGCATTATGCTACCAGAGCTCCTAGTGGGAAGCAATTGCAAAAAGGGAATATCATGTTTAAACATAATCCTGCAAAACTCCCTCCACTCTGCCTTCCCACTTATGTCTGCCTCTGTCACTCTGTCTCAAGGGGGACAAAGTGGAAAGAACGTAAGCTTATCGTCACAGGCTGCAACCAGCTCCGTGGTTTATAGACACACACAAATTCTTAGGAAAGTTACATGACCTCTCTGAGCCTCAGTTTTTTCCCTCATGAAATAAAGACAATAATATTAAAATCACTGCTTGTTGTAAAGATTGAATGAGATATGGTATCTGTGAAGCCCCTAGCAGAATCATATCTTGTAGTAATTCATTTTCTTATGCAGTACTATCCCCTCACTCTATGCTCTGAATCCAATCTTCATGCCTCCTCACACCATCACTTCTGCTTTCTCTCACTTGTGAGTCCTGGCTTGTCAGTCCCAACACTTCCTTGGTTCCTTCTAGTCATGGATACCTACTTTACCTACTTAAACATCAAACAAACATACAAGCACAAGAACCTCCTTCCATCCTATTTGTTTCTTCTCCACCTCCAATTTCCTCATGCCTCTTTACAACTTCACAGTTAACTTTATATTGTTGTTGTTGTTGTTATGTGCCGTTGAGTCGTCTCCAACTCATAGTGACCCCTCCTTGGGTTTCTGAGGCAGTGTCACTACAGAAGTAGGTTGCCCAACTTTCCTTTCGAGTAACTTTATATACTAACTGCATTCACTGTCTCCCCTACAATTTATCCTTTTTGTTCTTAACATAAATTAGTTTGTAAAACTTACTTTTGAGCCCTTATGTAAATGAATATTTTTTGTCATGGCCATCATGATCTATGTCTACTCTAAATTTTCCATGCAACTATGTTCCATGAACATTTTTTCATTTGTTTTATTCTTAACACCAGTAAACCAGCAGCTGTTGAGTCAATTCCAATTCATGGCCATCTCATGTGTCAGAGTAGAATTATGCTCCATAGGGTTTTCAGTGGCTGGATTTTCAAAAAAAAGATTGTCAGGCCTTTTTCCAAAGCACCTCTGCATGAACTCAAATCCTCAACCCTAAAATGAGCAGTTGAACAAGTTAACTATTTGCACCACCCAACCAAAACCAAAACCCACTTCCATCGATTTGATTCACACATAGTCCTTATAGGACAGTATAGAATTGCCCCCACTGGGTTTCTAAGGCTTTAAATCTTTATTGAAGTAGACTGCCACATCTTTCTCCTGTGAAGCAGCTGGTGGGTTCAAACCAGGGACCTATTTATTTATTTATTTATTTATTTATTTAAAGAGCTTGTTTTGCATTCAATGTCAAGTCTACATTTAGTTTCATTCCCCATTCACCTTGTCCAACCCTAACCCAGTCTCCTCCCCTCCCTACCCTGTAACCCTCCGCCTGTGCCCCTCATATTTATGCACTCCTGTTTGTCCTGCATTTCCTCAGTTTGAATGTTGGTCCTCTGGTGTACCATGGTCTATTGCTCTAAGGGATCTATTACATAGAGTATGTGGGTGTGTCATCCTGGGTTGAGAGGTCTGCATGTACATCTTGTTAACTATTGGGCTGAGAGCCTGCCCCTGGGGGTGAGTTTTATTCCAGGTGCAGAATATATTCCAGGGCTGTAGTATTGGGAGTCTCACCAGATTTCATCTGACCAGTAATTCTGGTCATTATTGAGACAAACCTCTGACTTTTTGATTAACAGCTAAGCACTTAGCCACTGTGTTGCCAGGGTTCCTTTGCACCACCCAGAGACTCCTTTATTCTTATTGTTGTTGTTGTGGAGTGCCATCAAGTCAATTCAGACTCACAGTGACCCCATGTACAAAAGTACAAAATACTGCCCGGTCCTTCTCCATCATCACAATCATGCTATATTTGAGCCCATTGTTGCAGCTACTTGTCAACCCATCGTATTGAGAGTCTTTTTTCACTGACCCTCTACTTTACCAAGTTTGATGTCTTTCCAGGGACTACTCCATCCTGATAATAAAGTGAGCTAAACTTTTGCCATCCTTGCTTCTAAGGAGCATTCTTCTAAGACAGATTTGTTCCTTCTTGTGTAAATCCATGTTGTTGTTGTTTGCCGTCGAGTCAGCCCCGACTCATAGCGACCCCTCCTTGGGTTTCCGAGGCAGTATCACTACGGAAGTAGGATTGCCCAACCTTCCTTCCGAGGAGTGGCTGGTGGGTTTGAACCGCCAGCCTTCTGGTTAGCAGTCAAGTGCCTTAGGCACTATGCTACCAGAGCTCCTGTGTAAATCCATAGTATATTCAATATTCTTCACCAACATCATAATTCAAAAGCATCAATTCTTCTTTCATCTTTCTTATTCAGTGTCCAGCTTTTGCTTGTATATGTTGTTGTTGTGTTGTTATGTGCCATCGAGTCAGCCCTGACTCATATGAGTTGACTGAAAATACCATGGCTTGTGTCAGGCACACCTTACTACTAAAAGTGACATCTTCGCTCTTCAGCACTTCAAAGAGGTCTTTTGCAGCAGATTTGCCCAGTGCAATACAGTCAGTCATCTGATTTCTTGACTGCTGTTTCCATGGGCATTGATTGTGGATCCAAGTAAAATGAAATCCTTGACCACTTCTATCTTTTCTTCATTTATCACGATGCTACTTTTTGGTCCCGTTGGTCTTATTCTATCCTGGTATTTGGTTTATAGTTTGGCTGTGTATAGCATTCTAGGTTGTAAATAATTTTTCTTCAGGAATTTTAGGCTTTGTTTTATTATCTGCTAGCTTCAGGTGTTGCTACTGAGGAGTCTTAGGCCTTTGTAATTCCTGCCCTCCATAAGATTCTTCCAGAATCTTTTAAAATATTTTCTGCCCAAAAGGTTCTGAAACTTAATAACAAGATGAACTTAGAGTAGGTCTATTTTCAGACCTGTTTCTGGATTCTTGGAGGGTCCTTTCAAGCTAGACTTCCTCCCATATTTTTCTGTTCTCCCATTCAGATGTTGGACCTCCTGCACTCATCTATTATTTTTCTTGTATTTTTTTCTCTCCTGTTTTCATCTCATTGTCTCTTTTACTCTACTTTTTGAGAAATATCCCCAAGATTATCTTCCAATTATTCTGTTTTTTTTTTTTAATTCTAAATTTGGCTGCTAACCAGAAGGTCAGCAGTTCAAAGCCACCAGCTGCTCTGCAGAAGGAAGATGGGGCAACCTACTCCATAAAGATTTACAGCCTGGGAAACCCAATGGGGGTCTCTGTGAGTTGGAATCGACTTTATGGCAGTGAGTTTGATTTTTGGATTATTAATGTGCTTTACTTTCCCAGAGGTTTTTTTTTTTTTCCTCAGAATGTCCATTTTCATAGCATCATCTTCTTGTTTTATGGATTCAATATCTTCTCTTAACTATCTAAACTTAGCAATTATTTTAGGTATTTTTCTTCCAACAAAGCCTCTATTACTTCCAAGTGCTTTTCTCTGTACATTTGCTTTGGTCTCCATCTTTTATAATGCAGTCTTTCTGTAGATGTCAAATAATTCTTGCTTATTTGCCCAGGTTTAAGAGTGAGAGACTAAAAAGCTGATTTGAAACTCTATGTTTGTGGATGGGGCTCGCTTCTTTAAATTTCACTGTAGTGAGTTAGTTGTTGAGAAAGCCCTCATGTTAGTGTCTTTAGGTTTTTCCTGTTAGACTGGCAAATTGCCGAGAGAAAATATTCCAGTTTCCTGCCTGAAAAGTTAAAGTCTGGCTACTGGCACCCTGGGAGCCCAGTGAGGAAAGAAGGTGAAACATGGAGTGCTCAGCACGCAGTGTCCCTCTGGTCACTAAGCTCTATTTTCAGCAGGGTGCTGGTGGGCCCAGCTATGCTTGGCATCCCCCAATCTACAAAATCTCTGTTTTATGCCCTTCAGAGAATAAAATTCCAGTCTTCTGCAGAAGTTGAGGAGGATCAACCACCCACAGGGAATCTGAGGGTCTAATTGCTTTTAAAACAGCTTTCAAATAACCTTCCTCATTTTGGACTCATGTTGCATCCCTCAGTACCAAAAGTTTTGCAGTGTAAACTGAGGTAGCTCATCATTGCTTTACCTACTCTCAGCTTTCAAAAACTAACTAGATCCACTGCCATCGAGTCAATTCCAACTCATACTAACCTACAGGACAAAGTCAAACTGTCCCACAAGGTTTCCAATGCTGTAAATCTTTATGGAAGCATACTGTCTCATCTTTCTCCTGCAAAGAAGCTGGTGGGTTTAAAACCACTGACCTTTTGGTTAGCAGCCAAGTGCTTTCACCACTGTGCCACTAGAGCTCTGCTCACTGTCAGCTTAGACATAGCTTTCCATCTTTTAAGTGTGTATTGCTGCTGTTTCCTCTTCCTCTTTTTCCCATACCAGTGGGTTTTGTTTGTTTACTTGTTTGTTTTGTTTTAATTCCTGTGCTTTGGTTTGAGTGGGGTTCTGAGAGCAAAATTGAGGGTATTCCATCCACCAACTTTACCTGGATGCCCCATACACACTTCTGTCCACTGCAATATGGATTTTTCTCCCACATTTCCACTAAGCTTCTTTCATGAAGGTCACCAAGAACTGCTGATTGCTGAATCTAATGAACAGTTATCACTTCTTATCTTCTCAACCTCTTTATTCTAAGTGGTACTCATGACCATTTCCTCCTGGAAATGTTTATTTTCCTTTTTGGTTCCTCTTCCTCTGTTAAGTTCTGTAAAAATGTTGGTGTTCCCACTCCTTGACCCTAGTCTACTATCACACTCTTCACTTACCCCAGGACAGTATTTCTGTACAATCATAGGTTCAATTTATACTCTGATGACTTCTGTTTTGGATCTCCAATGCTACTGTAACAGACAAATCATAAGTGGGTGTTTTTAACAAACAGGAATTTATTCTCTTACAGTTTAGGAGGCTAGAAATCTGAGTTCAGAGTGCCACCTCTAGGGGCTGGGTGAAAGCCCCTCAACTTTGGGCTTCAGCTCTGCCTCTTGCTTTCTGCTCACTGGAGCTGGAGGCATCTCTTAACTCAGACAGCGGCAGGAGCTGACAAGCTTAAGATTGGCAGGCAGTATAACAGTCTGTTGACTTCAGTGGATGATGAATCCAAGATTAGCAGGCAAAATGGTGGATTGTTGGCTCACAGGAGTATTTAGGCAGCATGACAGGATCCAGATCCACAGAAGGTTCCCAAATTTTCCATGGGCATCCATATATATACTGGAAGCAGACCATATCCCTAAGGCAGCTACTCAGCTGCTCCAGTAGATTCCACCATGGAGTTGATTGCCAATCTCATCATAGGAAATAACTATATCCAGTTCCCCAGCCACTTAAAATCAGGCCCAGTCAAGTTGACACAAAACATAACTACCACACAGGGTTAGCTTGACTCTCAGACACACCCATCTTGGACATATGCTCATTTATCCTGAAGTCCTATGCTGGAAAGCAAACCCAACTCTGCCTGCTGATCAGGCAGTACTCTAAGGAGTCAGTGCTCAGAGGCGAATTCATAAGGTAAATCAGAACTTGTTACTAACTATAGCTCTGTGTCCTGGTAAACCAGAATGGATTATAAAAAGAAACAAGAATTCTTGGGATTGACCTTTCACCCAGACTAAAAGCAACTTAACTAGCCCAGATCTTGGTCCTTTCGCTATGGACTCCTTCCTGGTCACTTTTGGATCTTTTGAGGAAAGGGATACCATCCTCCTAGGAGGCAGAGACACTTACCATAGTTTAACTCATTCACCATATGTGACAAGTCATGCACAAGTTGTGGCCCAACAGTGTATCACTGTTGAATTTCCTTTAGAAAATTTAACCACATTGTTGTACCAAAACCTGTTTATGAATTTGTGTCTCCCAACTAAACTCTTTGAGGTCCATATTGTATTGATTTTTGTATCTTCAGTGTAAGTACATGGTCTGCCATATAACAATATCCAAAACTAATTTTCTGTAAATAAATGAATGAGGAGAGTAAGGACTTTTTTCTATGAATCCCTAGATCCCTATATCACACACACACATACATACACACAAAAGAAAGGGAAAAAAATCAGATAAGCATCATACTATCATTTGTGCAATACATTTTTAATTACACACTGGTCAGTTTTATCCAATATGGGGAGGAACTATGCAAAGGTAAGAAACTTGGTGAGAAGCATTGGGGGTCTTTTTGGAGACAGACTAGTGCAGTACATTATGAATCTCCAAGATTTATTATTATTTCCCAGACTCATTGCCAGTAAAATTGTTTAATGGAACATTCCAGGGCACTAGGATTCCATGGTACACACTTTGCAGAAAAACTACAAATAACAGGTCACATTGGGAAATAATGGTCTTGGAGGCTCACAAGGGGTAGGGGAGATGTATGTCTGGGGAAGCAATCCTGAGAAATGGGATAAATGTACACCGAGGACTGCGAAGGCATGTGGAAGACTGTGAAGCTAGAACTAGGGCCCAGCCTGGAAACGGAGCCTCAATGGCCACTCTAAAAGAGGGGAGGAGGATTAGCACAGTAATTCTCTGCTAGTCCCAAAACGCTTACATGCTCTATACTACTGTAAGCTGTCCCAACGATAGGTAGAAAAAGTCAAAGTTCACAGGCTTAAAAAAAAAAAAAAAAAGGTGGGGGTGGGTGAGCTGTTATCACAAAATCTCTAAAATATGGAGATGGAGAGTATCCAGAAGAGCCAGCTGTTCCATGCCGCAAACAGCCACCAGGCTTCACACTCTGTGGGGCTGTGTTTGCTGTTTTCACCCATATGACTAGATCCCAACAGTATGTTTTATGATCTGCGCTAAAACTACGTAAGGTCAAGGGCGATTCTGATCACAAAGGCCCTGTTCATCCCTACTTAATTTGCACAATGGCTTGTTTGCAAAGGTTCCAGCCTGCGGGACGAAGCCGCAGGCTTTGGAGGAAAGAAGTTCTCATCAAATGTTAACAATGACCGTATCAGCAGAGTCAGAACAAATGGGGAAAGGTCAGAGAATGAGAAAATTGGGAATGAGGACGAGATAATGGAGGGAGGGGGAAAAGAAGAAGATGCGTGAGAAAAAGGACGGAGGAAGAAAACACGCTCAATGTATATGATAATGATAGGGAAAAGTTTTAAAACCAGAGCCTGGAAGTTCCTCCCATCCAAGCCTTACTCCCGCGAACGCCAAAAGCGTGCTTTAGCCGTCTTTGGCCACAAGGTGGCACTCTTTGAACCGTCTTCCACATAAAAATAAGGGGGATAGAGGGGAGGGAGAAAAAGGAAAGCACTCCCCCAACCAAGAACAATTTGAAAACCCACCCCATAATATTTAAAATCTGGGACAAAGAACCGTCTGGACGGAACTGCTTCAACTGCAAAACCTCCGTGCAGCCTCGCGAGCACCCCACCGGCTGGAGTCAAGAAGCAGCCCCTTTAAAAAGCGGAGTACAGTATTAGAATTCTTGAAACCTGAAACCCAGAAACAGAATCGAAGCGGAAACTAGAAGGAAAACCTTGAACTCCTCCAGACAATTGCTCCCGGGGAGTTTCGAGAGAGCGAGGGGAAATAAAGGGCCTGAGCGAAGGGGGTTCTCGGATGGCGCGTCTCTGAGGGTCCTGGGCGAGTTCGCGGAGCGTGGGAAGGAGAGGACGCCACCCTCTTTCTGGGCTGCGGGTCATGGCCACCGTGGAGCAGAGAGCCCGCGGGATTGGCTTCAAGTGTCTCTCTTTGGCCACTTTTGTACTCATCTGCGCCGGGCAAGGGGGACGCAGGGAGGATGGGGGGCCAGCCTGCTACGGAGGATTTGACCTGTACTTCATTTTGGACAAGTAAGTGCCATGAGTCGTTCCACCCTCGTCTGGGTCGATGATGCTTTCTCCCGGGCCAGGCTTGTTGGCTAAGTTGCTTTGGGACAGGCACGCATCCCAAGGGCCCAAAAAGGACCCAGGCGCCGCGGGGAGGTGGCTTTGGCCCCAGCGCCGAGCCTTTGTTGGGGTAGTGCACCTCCCTCCCTTTTGCTCTGCTGCTCGCGCCCTCAGGGGAGGCGTCGCTGCTTGTCTGGAGGGACAGACTACTTTTCTGTGACCTAGGAGCGTGCAGGAGAGTTTGAGGATGCTGTTGACCCAGTACGTTTCTTTGAACCCTATCGATTTGCTTTAGAAACATTGATGAGAAAGCCTTGCTTATCAGAGGCAGAACTTTCAAGACAGTTCTAAAGTAAAAGACGTCGGCTTTTTAAAGTCAATCTTATCTTTTTAAACGCTGCATTACCTCTGTTCCTAATAATACATGCAGACTGTACAGTTAATGAAAATATAAGGCAGGGTTTCTCAACCTTAACACTGTTGACATTTTGGGCCATTTTTTTGTTTGTTTGTTGGGAGTGGGCACACTTGCCTGTGCTTTGTAGAATGGTCGGTAGCATTCCTGGCCTCTACCCATTAGATTCCAGTAAAACACACACATACCACAAGGGTGATAACCAAAATGTCTCCAGATATTGGCAAATATCCCTTACAGACAAATTCCCCCTTCCTCTCCCTCCAGACTCTGATGTAGGGGAAATCAGACTCTTGGCCCTTTCACTGCTAGGCTACCAGGGAGGTGCAGGAGCCCTGGTTTCCCTACTAAAATGGATAGTGGTTAGGACTTTGCTCAACTGTGACCAATTAAACACTCCCCAGATCCCCATAGATTTGCCAAACCATCATCTTTCAAGGAAGTTTCATGCTATCTACTAAAACCCAGCTTCAACAGTATAAACCCTGCATAGAAGATCAGTGCTCATTAACACTGTGTGAACTTCCCAGTGCCAGGAGCAGCGCTTGCTATACAGTGGTGGGGAGAAGAATTTCACAGACTGGAAAGTATTTGAGAGTTGGAAAAAAAGAGCCCTGCAAAATAAGCTGGCCAGCTAGACACCAAATGTGCTTTGCAGTCGCGCCTGGAGTTTGGTTTTTCCGTAAAGGCTGTTTTGAACTCCAGATTATTTGGATGAAAAGTGAGATCTCTTTCTTGCAGATTTATGAGAAGGTGGATACTGAAAATAAACTCCAGTGCTAAGAAATGGAATTTCTTTTGTTACTTCTAGTCTTTGAGCACCAGCTCACAGATTCAGAGACAGTGTCTGAAAGTAGAGATGTCCATGATTCGTACTTTTGAAAAAAAAAACAGTTCAGAAAGACATACGGGAAGGCTTGAGAGAGTGGACAGGATCACCTTGTTCCTGATGTTCCCCAATACTGGAGAGAGAAAATTCTCTCCAAATTAATTTATCAATTAAATTTTTCAGTCAAAGTTCTGAAAAATTTGTTTCGGTGGTGGGGGAATCATTCTACGTTTATCCGGAAGAGAAAATAAATAAAAAGAGCTAAAATATTTTTTGAAAAAATGCTCATACTTCAAGTACCAGTTGCTGTCATGCTAATTTCAGCCTGTGGTGACCCTGTGTTTGTCCGAGTAGAACTGTGCTCCTTCAAGTTTTCCATTCTGATTTCTCGGAAATAGATCATCAACCCTTTTTTCTGAAGCACCTCTGATGGACTTGAATTTCGAACCTTTCCCTTTAACAGCTGAGCCCATTAACCATTTGCCTCACCCAGGGATTCCCAAAGAGCTCTGGTAGCATAGTGCCTAAGGCACATGACTGCTAACCAGAAGGCTGGCAGTTCAAACCTACCAGCCACTCCTGGGAAGGAAGGTTGGGCAATCTACTTCTGTAGGAGGGGTCACTATGAGTCGAGTTGGGTCTTGAGGGCACATAACAACAACCACAGGGATTCCCAATGCAAATTAACTAAAACAGGATGGTAAAGTTCAAAGGATAGGTGGACATAATAAAAACCCTAGAAATAGGTATAAGAATTTGGTAGAATTTCAAATCAGTGGGTGAAAGAATAAATTATTTTTTAAAAAATGATTCTTGGATGAGTGGTTGACACTTTGGGAAAAGAAAAAGGTTAGATTTATACTTTACAATCACCCACTAAAATTAATTCCAGAAGGACTAAACATGTAAATGTTGAAATGAAATGATGAAAGAACTAGAAGAAAGTTGAGATGACTATTGCTGTAATCATAAGATTTTGAGCTTTTAAAACAAACCAATAGGACAGAAACCATATGGGAAAATATAGAGATTTTAATATATCAAAATTTTGTATATCTAGAAAGGAAAAATGCCACAAATAAAATTAAAGATAAATAACAAGTTATAAAAACATTTGCTACATAAATTAATCTCTGAAGATTGATCTTAATATATAAAAAGCAGTTAAGAAAAAGATCATCCGAAAAGAAAACAGGCATAGTACATAAATAATTCAAAAAAGAAAAACTACATGTAGATGTTGATGAACAAAAATTCAACTTCACTAGCAACCAAATAAATGAAAAAAATCAAAGAAGATAAAAATTTTATTAGATAGGCAAAGATTTTAAAGAGTTACAATATTCATTATTGGCCAGCATGTGGGAAGTAGGCATTGTCATACCTTATAAAGGAATGTATGCAATCTTTCCAGCCCTGCACTATTCAATAGAACTTTGTGCAATGATAGAAATGTTCTCTATCTGTGCTGTCCAATCTGGCAGCTACTAGCCATATGGGGCTAGCGAGTGCTTCAAATGTTGCTAGTGCAATTGAGAAAATGAATTTTTAATTTTATGGGTTTTTTTTCCTCAGTTAAATAGTGCTATTTGGCTTGTCACTACCATTCTGAGCAGTGCAGACTGGAGGATAATTTGGCCACTTTATCAAATGCTTTTGAAAAATGGGAAGGTCTACTTTTCCATTTAGCAATTCCACATCCCAAAGGGGGAAAAAAAAATCCAAGATAGTCACAAAGAAGCACCTATGTGTATGTTCGTGGCAGTGCTTTTTATTATAATAAAAAGCTGAAAATCACCTACATAGCTAACAGTAGAGGATTGATTAAAGGATGACATATACATGGTATTTAATATACATATTATACGTGCTTGCAAGATATTTTAGGAACGTATTTAATGGTCACAATATACTCTTAGGTGAAAATACAATTACTAAATATTTATGCTTCATCTTTGTAAAAAAGAAAAACACACAAATGTGTGTGTCTGTATTTACCAGTATGGCAATATTTTTCTCTAGGTGGTAAACCAACAATAACAACCACAAAAAAAAAAAAAAAAAAAAAAAACAACCTTGAATTGTCTGGGGTTCCCCCAGACTAACTGCTTCCGTGCATCTGTGATTTTCCTCCCTCCTCCCTGCTCTGGGCGAGGACAGGCCATCATCTACATCTTAGGTGACTG
>NW_006921652.1:7372006-7397366 GCF_000298275.1 Orycteropus afer afer
AATGGTCACAATATACTCTTAGGTGAAAATACAATTACTAAATATTTATGCTTCATCTTTGTAAAAAAGAAAAACACACAAATGTGTGTGTCTGTGATTACCAGTCTGGCAATCTTTTTCTCCTGGTCGTCAACTAACAAGACCTCTCCTAAAAAAAAAAAAAAAAAAAAAAAACAGTCGTCCATGGTCCACTATTCCCCCAGACTAACTGCTTCCGTGCATCTGTGATTTTCCTCCCTCCTCCCTGCTCTGGGCGAGGACAGGCCATCATCTACATCTTAGGTGACTGCCTGCAAGCCTTTAGGACCCTAAGCACTACTTGACAAAGTAGAATGCAGACAATGTCTTTGTGGACTGTGTTATGCCAATTGACCTGGATGTCCCCTGCGACTGTGGTCCTGATATCATAGGCCCAGCAACCGTCTCTCTCAAGATGTTTGGTTATGGCTAAGAAGTTTTCATAACTTTGGCCCCTGTTAGCTCTACTGTATACATGGGCAGTTTTACAGCACATACAGATACGTTTATAGAAATATCATCTGCCAAACCAAATGTGGTTGTGGATGTAGTCCCATTTGCCTAGACGGACCTGATCGTCTTGCCTGTCTATGTGTCCAATCATGGATCAGTGTTTGTTATTACTGATAATGGAGGATTCAGTATGTTAACAGTGCTTACCTTTGTTGTCTGTAACTCTTTGTGCACCTCTCCATGTCTTCCTTTTCCTTAGTGATACTGTGTTGGTTGGTCACCTGCTTTTTGTACATTACCTTTCTCTTGGTTGTAATCTTAAGGGAAACAGATTACCAGGCCTTTCTTCTGAGGTGACACTGCAGGGGTTCAAATGATCAACCTTTCAGCATCTCAGTCCATCACAAACTGCTTGCATCACCCAGGGATCCTCTAAGCAGGAGGATTTTTAAATTCTGGTTTTATTCTTCTTCTGAAATTTCCAAATTTTCTAAGATGACTATATATTACTTTTATGTTGTTGTTGTTGTTGTTTGCCATTGAGTCAGAGCCAACTCATACCAACCCCTCCTTGGGTTTCCGAGGCGGTATTGCTGCGGAAGTAGGTTGCCCAATCTTTCCTTCTGAGGAGTGGCTGGGGGATTTGAACTGCCAGCCTTCTGGTTAGCAGTCAAGTGCCTTAGCCACTACATTGCCAGAGCTACAATAAGCTAGTTTTGAGTTTTAAAAAAATCATGTCAAGTGATAGGAGGTAGAGACTTCTTAACCAGTGTGCTAAGCTCCAAGCTCCTCGCTGTTACTGAGGGTGGTGGTGTGTGCTGTCAAGTTAATTCCTCCTTGTATCAGTATACAACTGCCCCACATAGTTTCCTAGGCTGTAATCTTTATGGAAACAGATTACCAAGTATTTTCTTCTGCAGAGCTGCTGGTGGATTCTAACCACTGGCCTTTCAGTTAGCAGCCAAGTATTGACCATTGTGCAATCAAGGCTCCTTATTATTGAGTGTGCTGCTGCTTTAATGTTTCACCCAGGAGTAAATTTCATAATGCACTATGGGATCCTTTGCAGTACAGTGCAGACACAAAATGCCAGGAAGAAACGGTAGGGAGATCTTTATAGGTTCCTACCTACCTTTTACATTTGGGTAGGCTCCTGACTTCCTCAGATGTTCTGTTAATTGATGAGAGGGATAGATTTGTAATGAATTTAAAAAAAAAAAAAAAAAAAAAAAACCTTTCTAGAACTTGGTATTGAAGGTTCACATCTCCAGCTTGCCATCTTAATCCAGGCTGATTTATGTGATTGCCGAGCACTGAGCTGGGGAATGTGCCAAAGGCAGTGATGGCCAGCAGGCCCTAGGGTGGCCCCTAAAGACCATAGTCTTCTGTCCTAGACAAAAACCACTTCAAACAGTGCTGTCCAGCACTCAGTTACCACAGACTGGAAAGGGAAGGAGTCCTCACTTGTTTTTACCTTGGGCTTCTACTATCCTTTGACCGGCAAGATGCTGTCTATAGACTAAAGCCAGGGGGTAACAGGAGAGTGAATCCATTGCTTTGCCCACCATTCTTATCACCCACCTCTTCAACTCCCTTTTGCCCAACAATCGGTTCTCTTCTTTTCCAGGGCATTCAATCTCAGCTCATTTCAGCAGGGTGCATCTCTGGCCTGGAGGGAACCCAGATTATCATTTAATGGAACAGCATGTTTTTTCAAGGAGGAGCAAAGACTTCATAATGATAACCTAGAATGCCACAGTAACACAATAGGGCATTATTAGTGGCTCTGGCGAACAGGCCCCTAGACTGGGCTGCACCAGGCTTTCTACTGATGGAATTTCATGTTCCTTTAAACATGCTTTTCTGGTTATAGTGAGGAAAAGTAGATTGCTGGGAATTCAATCGAGGATTTGAAAAGTCATATTTGGAAGGCAAAGAAAGAAAGAAAAAAAAAAAAATAGTAAGGGAACAGCTAGCAGCCTCTTTTAAGTCTTCCAAGGGATCTTCTGAGATAAATTGACCAACCTATGGGCAGGAACTGTGATTTAGCTTTTTGTCCTCACATGACCCTTCTATTATTATAGCATATTATGTTTCTCATCTTGGTCTATTTTATGTGGAGCTATTAGTCACTTAGGTCCCTAGGTGGCGCAAACAGTTTGCCCTCAGCTACTAGCAAAAAGCTTAGCTGAATCCACCCATCCGTGCCATGGAAGAAAGGTCTGGCAATCTGCTTCTGTAAACCCTATGCCAAGGAAACCCTATGGAGCACAGTTCTACTGTGAAGCATATGGGTCACCATGGGTCAGGTCAACTCAACGGCAACGGGTTTTTTTTTTTAAATGGAGAAAGTGCATTTTGCATCATAATCTCAGGGAGGTCTCAGCTCTATTAATATGTCCCCTAAAGACTTTAAAAATGTCATGGTGGAGTAAGGAGCATGATGAGTGAAGGAGATGGTAGGCCAGAGGGTGTGAGTAACAGTGAACAGTTTCATATGTAAGGTTTCTCAAAGTTATAGCATGTCATTTATTTTTCTGTACCCAATAAATCCTTTTGTTTTTAAAGGCCCTTCACTGACTCAGCCGTGAAAGGGCACAGACCTTGCAGAGTCTGCTTCTTCTCTTTCAGCACCAATTTTCTCTTTGTCTTTTCCTCACATGAAAGGATCCATCTTGCCTCTTAGCCAGAGTTCCAACCCCAGCACCCACCATTGGATGATCCCAGGGTGGAGATGATCTGTAGAACTGTTACTCTCTGTTATACTCCAGGTACAGGTCATTAAGTGTATTTTTGTAGCATAGACTGGGAACCTCACAGGTGTGGCATTGGCTATCTGGGGAGATTGCCTTCTGGTTCTCAACTACCAACTTACAAAAGAAATCTTTAGGGTTGGAAGCTGTATCTCTCAGACAACCTCACTCTCTCAAAACGTACTCCCAAATCAATCTTGTTTGGCATGCAGGATGAGTAAAACTGTCCTTAATTTACAGAAGAGAGCACTAAGAAACTGTTATTCAACCACTGGATTAAATGACCTACCCAAGGACCCAGGATTAGATCATGAGGGAGCTGGGGCAATGTCTGCTTCTAACTCCCATCCCAGCTCTCTCCACTCATCATGCTGCCTTGGGTCATAATGAGAAGCACATGGCAATGCAACTGGAGGAGATGGGTGCATTCCAGGAATGAGAAGCCCTGCATTAGAGTTTTAGTAAATGATGGCACATAAGGCAATGAAGGTTACTTAACTGAGGAGCTACTGCTGTGCTGTTAAGTCAGCTGAAGGCAGATTGAAAATTTCAGGGACTCCATTCCCCTGCAGCCCACAGAGATCCTTCAGAGATCTCAGCGGATTAACTGATGGATCAGAACCTTAAGATGCATTCAGGACAACTGATTGTGAAGTACTTAAAGGGTGATGAATTAGAAACATGTTCAGATTGGATAGATGGAAAAGGGAAATCTGTAGATGAATTAAAACACACGAATGTGGCTTGTTTCCAGAAATGCTTTGGAAGAGATGTTAGAATAATTAAAATGTAAAATTGGCTCTATACTTGGAAAACAAGGAGCCCATTAAAAGGTATTACATTACAGTAATAATTCTAAAAGGCATCAGAGAAAAATTAGTTTCTTAGGCAATAAGAATGCCTTTTTTTTTTCTTTTTCAATTGAGATCAATTTATTTTTGGTTTTAAATAGTCCTCCAATTAGCTTCTAGCTCTGGACAGAACCCATCAGGCCAGTTAATAGCTGGTGGAATTAACTATAAATTGGAAGATTTGGCATGTGAGTCAAAATATAAAAGTAAGTAAGATGAACATGTTTTGTTTTGTGTTTCTGTCTCAGTCAGCCAAGTAATTACATCTACTTCTGTAAGCTGTGGAGACCTGGTAAAACTCAGTGTCCAGCTGAGAATAGAATCCAAGAGTGTTGGAGGAAGACACCTGTCCTAAGATAACCTGTAATTATCTCCAAATGCTAACTGACTCCCAGTGGTCCAGGGACAAACTGGCATTCCTTTGTGAGACTCAGCTGTCACATAAATGCAAATAGGGGATTTTGCTTTATACTAATTTACAACATGTACCTAGTTGTGGTGTGGCCAGGAGACTGGATCTGCTTCTCCCACTGATTTCTCTGTAACAAAGGACAAAGAGGGTATTTGGACACATCCTGACATGTTTCCTAGACGTGCCAGGTTCATACTGAAAAAGTAATCAGATTTCTTCAATTTGGCAGAGCCATTGCTTTCACTCATTTGGTATAAATGCATTCTCAATTCTGATCACAGAATCACAGCATCACACAGTGCACAGTGTGCACTCCATTACCAGGTTCCAGTTGCCAATGAGTAGATTCTGACTCATGGAACCCCTATGGGTGTCAGAGTAGAACTGTGCTTTGTAAGATTTTTGTCTTCTGAGGTGCCTCTGGGTGGGTTCGAACCACCAATTTTTCAGTTACCAGCTGAGCATATTAACCATTTGCACTATTCAGGGACTAGCATGGAGAACACAATGCCTACTGCAAACAATGCCCTGTCCTGGAGACTGCAAGGAATTCAAAAGAAGCAAGAAATAGTCACAGACTATTTGCTTTTCAGGTAGAAGGACATGAAAAGGACTTTAGGGAGCCAAAGCTAAATGATTCAATGAAAATTCAGAACAGGGCAGGTTGAATTAATTTTGGATCAATAATAAAGATAAATAATAGGTAACATATACTGACCACTTACTTGCTTCCTGTCAGTCACTGTGGGAAACATGTTGCCTGTATTGTCCCATTTAGGGCTCACTAACACCAGAAGGTCAGTACAGTCATGATCACCATTTCCCATATGAGGAAACTGAGTTTTAAGACAAGTTAGCCAAGGTCACTCTAAGTGGTGAAACTAAACCTTAAACCCAAGTTTCTATGACTCAGAATCTCCACACAAAGATGAAAAGAACATGACCTTGTGAAAGAACATCGAATTAACCAGGGTGGGCTAGATTATGCTGTGGTGACAAAAAAAACCCACAATCTCAGTGACACAAAACAACAGATTGGGAGGTTTGTCATGTGGGCCCTCAATTTTTTGTGTGTACTACATGTCTGATGCTGGTCAATGGGACTGTGATGACCAGGTGGTTCTAAGAGCCAGGGTGATTGAAACTCTTTCTTGATACCTGTTTCCATCATCAAGGTGCAAGGGAAGAGAATGCAGGAGGGTCAGTTGCTGGCAATGAAATGCTCCAGTCTAAAGTGACATGCATCCTTATCCCCATAACCCATTGACCAGAACTGTCACATGGCCTCACCCTATGGAAAGGGGAGTAAAGAAATGTCATCTTCTATGTATCTAGCCCTGGTGGTGTAGTGCATAAGGCATTTGACTGCTAACCAGAAATGAGCTGGTATTGGCCATTTTGATTCAGACAATCATATGGTGTACTATGCAACAACAAATGCTGGGAATGGCAAATTGGAGAGGAATTACATTACATTCATAATCCAAAAAAAAAAAATAATAATAATAATTCATTTCAAGATCTATCCTGAAGGACAATACTGTCAGTGATCAGTGATAAGATAATATCCATACGCATACAAAGACGACCAGTTCATACTACAATTACTCAATTTACACAACAACCACTAAAGCCAAAGATGAAGAAATTAAAGATTTTTACCAACGTCTGCAGTCTGAAATTAACCAAACATGCAATTAAGATGCACTGATACTTACTGGTGATTGGAATACAAAAGTTGAGAACAAAGAAGAAACATCAGTAGTTGGAAAATATGGCCTTGTGGATGGAAATGACACTGGAGATCACATGATAGAACTTTGCAAGACCAAGGACTTATTCATTGCAAATATATTTTTTTCAACAACATAAACAGCAACTATGCACATGGATCTCACCAGATGGAATTTACAGGAATCAAACTGACTACAGCTGTTGGAAGAGGCAATGGAGAAGCTCAATATAATCAGTGAAAACCAAGACCATAGAGCTGACTGTGGGACAGACCATCAATTGTTCATATGCAAGTTCAAGTTGAAGCTGAAGAAAATTAAAATAAGTCCATGAGAGCCAAAATACAACCTTGAGTGTATCCCACCTGAATTTAGAGACCATCTGAAGAATAGATTTGACACACTGAACACCAATGACCAAAGATCAGATGAGTTTGGGATGACATCAAGAATATCATACATGAAGAAAGCAAAAGATGGTGGTTGTAATCACTCCTAAAAAGAGAGGATGTTTTCCTCTAACAAAGATACTTGTCTTAGTCTGAGTTCTCTAAAGGAGCAATATCAGTGAAGCGTAGGTACATAGGTAGATAGATACATGGATGGATGGATGGATGGATAGATAGATGAATAGATAGATGATAGATAGATAGATAGATAAATGGATAGATAGATAGATAGATGGTAGATAGATTTATTTCCAGGAAATGGCTTATGTTGTGGAGACTGGCAAATCTATGGGCCAGGAGGCTTCTCCTGATTCATTTGGTTGCAGGGGCTGATGAACCCCAAAATCAGCAATTCATATGGCAAGCTGCTGGTTCATGACCTAAGAAGTGGAGGTCAAAGGATGATGAGACAGATGCAGGATCAAGAAAGAGTGAGTTTTGCCAGAACATTCTTATATATTGAATGCAGGACACACCCCCAAGAACTCCCTTTTCAATGGATTGGCCACTCATGTAAGATCACAAACCACTGCCAAACCACTGACAATATTGCCCTAGCCATGTTGATGAATAACCTTAACCATCACAGCATCTCTCTAGATGTCAAGCAAGACTACCTGGCTAGGGTTAGGAATTCATCAATTCAATTCATTATTTATTGAATTCTGCTAAACTTTTGGAATTACAACATACATAAGACATATCTTTGGCTTTTAAGGAGCTCATTGTTTAGTAGAAAGGAAAAAGTGCTGGAAAACGAAATTGGTGAATTAATTACTTTGGTTTGAGATAAGACAGGCTTAGGTAGAAGAGGTGTCTGTGGTGCTGGAACTTGAAAGGTGAGTAGGAGTTTTGTGAGTGGACAAAGTAAAGAAAGGGCATTTCCAGAAAGGGTGACATACAGGAAAGCAAAGTGGTATGTACTCCTTGTGATGGGAGCACAGTACGGAGAGTGGCAAAGAAAGATCTGGAAAGAATTTGGATTTTACCCAGTAAACAATTATTTATTCTTTAGCTGGAATGAGGAAGAAAGAAGAAATGAAATTGGGTGTTCTTTTGTAGTGAGGAACAATAGGATTTGTTGAGCTATTGGGTGCAGGGGAATGGGAGAGGACAGCGTTGTGATGGTAAAGAGTAGGTTTCAGAAGAAAAGACATTTAGAGGAACATTTGGGTGGAGATGTTGAGTGGGCAGTTGGATTTCTGCCCTGGAACTGAAAATAAAGACCTGAGAATTGTTCGCTCATGAGGAGTATTTGAAAATAAGTTTGTTGTTGTTGTTTTGTGCCGTCAAGTCGGACCCTTGAAAATATGTATACGGTTATGATCCCCTAGGAGAGTAGGTGTAGTTTCAGGAGAAGATGACCAAGGTCCAATCCAGAGGAATGCCAACATGAAGACCTGGGCAAAGGAAAATATTTCACTAAACAGAACAGAGAAGAAACAGCCAGAAGAATGAAAAGAGAGCCAGCAAATAATTGTACCTCCGAGGGAAGGAGAAAGACAATTACAGGGGAGGGATCATCAGCTAAATGTCTTACCCCCTAACATCATCTCCTCCTCTATTTCTGGTCTTGGTGAACAATGGCATCATTAACCCATAAACTTAAGGCCAGGTCTAGGAGTATCTTTTCTCATACTGCAAGGCCTGACCATGTCCACTCCCACACCTCTCCCAAGTCTCATCCATTCCCAGCTTCAGCCTAGCCTTAGTTCAAGCCTTCAGGCCTTCGCCATTTCTCACTCAGTTCACTGCAACATTCTCTATATTGATATCTTTTAGTCTATTCTTTATCATGTCCCCTATGTGTTATTTTTAAATTCATTGGTATTCATTACAACCATCATCACTCTTTCCAAAACTTTTTCGTCATAATCTGAAACTCAGTTCCCGTCAAATAATTCCTCATACCTCCTTACCTCCAGCTCTTGGTAACCACCAATTTACTCTTGTCTATGCATTTACTCATTATAGATATTTAATGCAAGTAGGATCATGTAATATTTGTCCATTTGTGTCTGACTTACTTTACTCAAAATACTGCTCTCAAGATTTGTTTGTAGGGAAAAAGAGGGACCAGGTTTGCTGGTCTGATAGAGCCTGATGGGACCACTGAGACAATGGCCCCTAGCTGCCCTTCAGGTCTGGAATTGAACCCACACCTATGGCTTCCAGCCAAATGAAAGACAGGCACATGAGCTGAACATTTACATTAGGTAGATATGCTCCTTGGAGAGACCAATCATGGGAGAATAAAAGGGCTGTGTGTGCACAGGGAGACACATTGGGGGGCAGGAGTACATGGAGGGAAGGACACAGCGAAGAGGTAACTATTGGGGAGGAAGTGGGAGCTGTTGCATTGTGGGAGACTGCAGTCAATGTCATGAGACAAAGTGTATGTGAATTGCTGTATGGAAGATGAATTTGTTCTGCAAACTTTGACCCAAATCACATTGAAATAGGGGGGAAAAAAAAGGTTTGTTTGTAGGCTGTATAAGAGATAATACTTCCTTTCACTTTCATGGCTGAGTAGTAGTGCACTGTATGGATATACCACATTTGGTTTATCCATTCATCTGTTGATGAACATTTGCATTGTTTCTTCCTTTTGACTATTATGAATAGTGCTTCAATGAATATTGGTGTACAAGTACCTGTTTGAGTTAATGCTTTCAGTTCTTTGGGGTATATGCATAGGAGTGAAATCACTGGATCATATGTTATTTCTATATTTAACTCTTTGAGGAAGTATTTTCTACAGTACCCATACAGTTTATATTCCCACTAGCAATGGATGAGGGTTCCAATTTCTCCACATCCTCACCAACATTTATTTTCCATTTTTTTAAAATAATAGCCATCCTAGTGATGTGAAGTAGTATCTCGTTGTGGTTTTGATTTGCATTTCCCTAATGATTAAGGATTTTGAGCATCTTTTCATGTGCTTGGTGATCATTCTTATATCTTTGGAGAAATGTCTGTTCAAGTCCTTTGCTCATTTTTAAATTAGGCTGTTAGTCTATTTGTTGTTAAGGCATAGGATTTCTTTATATATTCTGGATATGACTTGCAAATATTTTCTTCTGTTTTGTAGGCTGTCTTTTCACTTCCTTGATAATGTCCTGTGATGCACAAAAGTTTCTAATTTTGATGGAGTCCAATTTGCATATTTTTTTCTTTTGTTGTTTGTGGTTTTGGTGTCATGCCAAAAACAAGGTCATGAAGATTTACTCCTATGTTTTCTTCTAGGAGTGTTATAGCTTTATCTCTTGTATTTATGCCTTTTACTCATTTTGAGTTCTTTTTCATATCTAGCATGAAGTAGGGGGTCCAACTTCATTCTTTTGCACATGGAAACCCAGTTGTCCCAGTTCATTTGTTGAAGAGACTGTTCTTTCCCTACTGAATGGACTTGGCAGGGATTATTCTCAGAATCCTGGTTATCTGCCATCATCCCTTAGATGAAAGGTAGTATGAATACCAGGTTTAGAGAAATTATACTTAATAAGAGAAAAGTGAAGGATCGTAAGGGCAACTACACACTAGTCACAATAATAAACATTATAAGGTAAAAGGCAATGCAAAATGTCTTTAGGCAGCACTAACCATAAATAAATAAATGGATGATATTAGAGATCATTGCTAATAGGATGACCAAACATCCTAATTTAACCAGGACAGTCCTAAACTAAACTAGGCTTGTTGTGTTGGTATGTTTTTTGTTTTTGTTGTTGTTGAGAATATACACAGCAAAACATAGACCAACTGTTTCTACATGTGCAATTCAGTGACAGTGATTATATTCTTCAAATAGCACATCCATTCTCACTCTCCTTGTCTGAATTATTCCTCCCTCAGTAATATAAACTCACAGGCCCCAAGATTCCTATCTAATCTTTTGAGTTGCTCTTGTCCCTTTGATCCCATAGAGATAGTTCTTGAAAGAGCATAAAGCTGAAGGCAGACTTTTTTTACTAGTTAAATTAGACTATTGTTTGATTTGAAGACTTTAGGCAATATTTTTGGTTTAAGAATTAAAAATTATTTTAGGGAAATTGTTTCAGGGACTCATCTAGCCTCTATGGCTCCAGAAAGTCTAGAGTCTATAAGAATTTGAGATTCTGTTCTGTGTTTTCCTCCTTTTGATCAGGATGTTTCTATAAAATTTTTCATTAAAATGTTCAACAACAGTAGCCAGGCACCATCCAGTTCTTTGGTCTCATGACAAAGGAGACAGCTGTTCATGGGGGCGATTAACCAGATTCCATCTCCTCCTCCTATCCCTGACTCTCCTTCTTCCTCTGTTGGTCCAGGACAGTAGAGACCAATTGCTGTACCATATATGACTGCTTGCAAGCTGTTAAGACTCCAGACACAATGAACTGGGAGGTTCATACTGGGAGGCAAAACAGAAGCACTAAACACATCCTTGTTGTTGTTGTTGTTGTTGTTATGTGCCGTCGAGTCCTTAGGCCAATTAATTGAGATGTCTCTTGAAACCATGACCCTAAACCCCCAAGGAACCAAATCCCATAAGGTTTTTGGTTATACATAAGCAACCTTAGCTGCTACTCTTTTTTTTGGTCATTGTTGTAACTATATAACACAAATTTTGCCAATTCAACTTTTTAAAAGTGTTCTGCTTATTGACAGCTATTACAGTAATCAGCTGTGCAACCCTATCCATACTCAATGTTATTTTTCTATCACTGGAACCCTGCCCCCCAACTTTCCACTTCCCTCCTGCCCCAAGTGACCACTAGTAAATTTTGCTTTCTATACATTTACCTTTTCTTGTTCTTTTATATAAGTGAGGTCATACAATATTTGTCCTTTTGTCATTGACTTATTTCACTCAGCATAATGTCTTCAAGCTCCAGCCATATTGTAGCATGTATCAAGACATCATTTCACCTACTGACTGAGTAGTATTCCTTTGTATGTATGTACCACATTTTGTTTATCCATTCATCTCTTGGTGAGCATTTAGATCGTTTCCACCTTTTGGCTATTGCAGATGGTATTGCAATGAACATGGGTGTACAAATGTCTGAGTCTCTACAAGTTTTGTGGGTATACAGCAAGTAATGGAATTGCTAGGTCATATGGTAGTTCTACTTTTAGTTTTTTGAGGAATTGTCACACTGTTTTCCACAATGGCTGTGCCATTTTTCATCTCCACCAACAATGGATAAGAGTTCCAGTTTCCCAACATCTTTACCCACATTTGTTATTTTCTGTTTAAAATTTTACCCATCCTAGCCTGGTGGAACCACTGAAGCCTGGTGGAACCACTGAGACTATGGCCCCTAACTGCCCTTCAGGTCTGGAATTGAACCCACACCTGTGGTTTCCAGCCAAACAAAATACAGGCATATGAGTTGAACATTTACCTAAGGTAGATACACTCCTTGGAGAGAACAATCATGGGAGAAAGAAGGGCTGCTTATGCACAGGGAGACAGCTCAGGGGCCAGGAGTGTATGGAGGGATGGACACTGGGAAGAGGTAACTATGGGGAGGAAATGGAAGGGGAGCTGTTGCATTGTGGTAAACTGTGGTTAATGACATGAGACAAAGTATATGTGAACTGCTGTATGGAGAGTGAATTTGCTCTGTAAATCTTCACCCAAATCACAATGAAAAAAAAGACACATCTAAAAAAAAAATTTACCCATCCTTATAGGAGTGAAATGATATCTTATTGTACTTTTGATTTGCATTTCTCTGATGGCTAATAAGGTTGAGCCTCTTTTCATGTGTTTGGTGCTCATTTGAATGGCCTTTATGGTGAAATGTCTGTTTACATCTTGTGCTCAATTTATGATTGGATTATTTATCTTTTTGTTATTAAGTTGTCAAAGTTTATATATAGGTAGATAGATAGATAGATAGACAGATAGATAGATTTTTTTTTTTTTTTTTTTTGGTTATTGGATTCTTGTTGGATATTTGGTTTCCAAAGATATTCTCCCATTTGGTAGCTTGTCTTTTCACTTTTTTTGTAAAGTCTTCTAATGAACTAAAGTTTTTAAGTTTTTTGAGGTCTCATTTGTTTTGTCTTGTGCTGTTTGTGCTTTTTCTATTAGATAATACATTGTTATTCTACTAGATAATACATTGTTATCCTACTGCATAATACATTGTTAAAAGCTCAGCCTGACAGCATGGCCCCAGCATTTTCTTCTAAGGATTTTACGGTTTACATCTCACATTTAAGTCTTTAATACACTTTGAATTTGCCTTTGTGTATGGTGAGAGGCATGGATCCTACTTCATATTTCTGCATGTGGAAATACAGTTTTCCTAACACCGTTTGTAGAAGAGACTCTTCTTTCCTCATCGATGGACTTAGCAACCCTTGTCAAAATCAATTGACTATAAA
Organism: Orycteropus afer afer; assembly: GCF_000298275.1. Lineage (NCBI taxonomy): Eukaryota > Metazoa > Chordata > Mammalia > Tubulidentata > Orycteropodidae > Orycteropus > Orycteropus afer. The sequence continues at coordinate 7,385,060 of NW_006921652.1, forward strand.
TGTGTGGGACTCTCATTTTATTTCTGGAATCTCAATTCTATTCCCTGGTCTATGTGTCTATAGTTGTCTTGGTTGTACATTTCCTGACTCCTCCATGAGGAGGCAGTATTGCATAGTGGTTAAAAGCACAGCTATAAATGCCACAAATGCAACTGTATAGCATGGTGTTGCAGAGCATGGATTCTATGGCTAGACCATCTGAGATCAAATTTCAACCCTAATATTTATTAGCTGTGTCCCTTTGAGCAAATTACTTAACCTCTCTGTTAACTCAGTTTACTCATTTGTAAAAAGAGAACACATAGGGTTACTGTGAACATTGAATGAATTAACACATATATAAAGTGCTCAGATTAGAACTGGTCACATAGGAAGTACTGATTGTTAACTATTATTATTAAATGGCAATTAATGTAAAATGCTCAGCACAGTGGCTATTGCTTAGCAAAACCCAAAAATCCAAACCCACTGCCATCAGGAAGATTCTGACTCAGAGTCACCCCCATTGGTTTTTCAAGGCTGTAAATCTTTAGTAGATTGCCTCGTCTTCCTCCCATGGAGCAGCTGGTGGGTTTGAACCAACAACCTTCTGGTTAACAGCCAAATGCCATAGTCACTTCTCCACCAGAAGTCCTTATTTCTGTAAATTTAACAAACATCAAGTGTTGTAATTATTAATCTTTATAGGCTCAGAGGATCAAGCAGACATTAAAAAATATGTTTATAGAATCAACAAATGGCATACTATCATAGTGGCATAGTGCCTAAAGCACTTGACTGCTAACCAGAAGGCTAGCGGTTCAAACCCACCAGCCACTCCTCAGAAGGAAGGTTGGGCAATCTACTTCTGTAGTGATGATACCGCCTCAGAAACCCAAGGAGGGGTCGCTGTGAGTCAGATCCAACTCTATGGCAGTAAGTTTGGTTTGGTATCATAGGTCCAGCAGGATGAAAACTGAGAAAAGGGCATATGCTTTAGCAGAAAGAAAGGCACTGGTGACATTTGGAAATGCTGTTTGGGGGCATCATAGGTGCAGAAACTAAAATCTAATGAGCTCAGGAGCTTATTGGGAGGTCAGAATGTAGAGTAATTTTTCTTATGACTTCTGAAAACTAAGCTAAGCATCCACAGTCAGCTACTCCCCCATCCTTTTCTCTCACTCTCATTTAAAACTGTCTAACCACCAAAAGCTCTAATAGTATAGTGCCTAAGGCATTTGACTGCTAACCAGAAGGCTGGCAGTTCAAACCCTCAGAAGGAAGGTTGGGCAATCTACTTTCATAGTGATACTGCCTCAGAAACCCAAGGAGAGATCACTATGAGTTGAATCTGACTCCACAGCAGTGAGTTTGGTTTGATTTAACCCCCAAAAAAGAGAGAGTCTTAAGGAGATGTCTAGGGGAAATCTGCACCAGGTCCAGGGACTTCGGATGGATGACACTGACAAAGTGTAAGAAACTCTAGTAGAAACAAAGCACGTGGACTGAATTTGAAGGAACTCAGCCAGACCCTATTATCAACTATATTACTAAGTTCTAAAAACTTGTAGAAGTAGATTCTGGAAGAGCCTCGTGAGGAATCCCAAATCTGGAAGCGAGTATTGAAGTCATGGGTGGGACATAAGAATGCCCTGGAGCTGGGTTGCCATTGTGCATAATCATTACACAGAATCAGTCACCTGGTAGTGAAAGGGTAAATTAAGCTAGAAAAGAGAGAACTCATGTTTATGACACTAATTCTGCCCAGAGTTGATGAGCCTTCCAGTAAATCCTTGGTTTCCAGGGCAAAGGCAAAGTTCTGTCCTTGATCGTGTGGAACATTTCTGATGCAGGAGAGATTGGAAATGAGGCCACTGAGCTCTGGTAGTGTAGTGCCTAAGGCACTTGACTGCTAACCAGAAGGCTGGTGGTTCAAACCCACCAGCCACTCCTCAGAAGGAAGATGGGGCAACCTATTTCCGTAATGATACTGCCTCGGAAAACCAAGGAGGGGTCGCTATGAGTCGGGTCCAACTCGAAGCACATAACAACAACAACAGCACAATGTGAACTTGGAGTAGAGACCAGGCCTAGATGAATCTTATATATGGAAAGCTGGAGTTGATGTAAAGCAAACAAATAAACAAGCAAACCTTGTAAGGATTAAATTGTTTTGTGGGAAAAGACCAGGGTCTAATCCATTCCCCAATCTCTATTACTTATGGAACAATAACTTAAGCTCATGGTATACAAGACACCGTATACAAGAAACAAAAGTAAGAAATGGTACCAGAAAAGTTAATAAATCATAATGTTATCAGTGAAGTTATATAGCAAAATTTGAAACTCTTAAGTCTTGATTCTCAAAAGCAAAAATGAAAAATTTTAAATAATAATATGAAATTCAAATTCCAGATTATGTAAACAAAATCTAGGACGTAGGAGGAGCTCATGGATATTATTTCATGAATGATATTGATAGGGAAATATAACTTCAAAGACTTTATAAAATCCGAACATTTAAAGAAATAATAATAAATACATTTACAGAGGATTACTCATACTACATTCACATGTGCAAGAAAATATAGTTTATTTTTAGCTCTCAAACATCTCTTTTCCTCTACACAATCCACCTACTGTGTAGTGGGGGGGGCACTCATCTCTGAATTTGCAACCAAGGTGGTATTAATAGTCTAAAGTGATGATTTAAAAAAATCCCTTTAGGTCAAATGTTCAGTCTTTTAGATTTTTGCCCTGGACCCCTACATTTTGAGTAGTTGAGTGGATTCATTTATCCTTAGGTCTTGGGCCAGTTGGTTTCATGGAAAATTCTATAAAATCTTCAAGTAATAGAAAAGGCCAATGCTAAACTCTTGTAGAAAACAGAAAAAGATAGTTTCCCAATTCATTTTAGGAATCTAGTATATATGTGATATTGGAATTTACCAAGATAACATATTCATATCCATAACTTCTAACCAACTTTTGAAGAAAAACTTTAAATCCTAAATGAAATATCATTAAAACAAAACAAACAGCATAATAGAAGAGTAATATACCAAGACCAGGTAGATTCATTTTGGGAATACAACAAATACTTCAATATTTAGGATTCGTATTATGATAACACAATTATTTTGATCCCAGGAGATAAAAAAACATATTGTTATCTCAGCAGAATCTGAAAAGACATCTCTCTGAATATCTAATTGTTCAAAGGATATAGAAGATACGAATAATAATTAATGAGGTTGATTTAATAAGTGTATTTTGAACACTATACGCTGTAGAGAATAAGCTTTTCTTTCAAATGCCCATGAAATATTTATTAGGTCACGAAGAATGCCTCGATATATATCCCAAGCCACAATTTTTCCAGTCCCTGTTCTCAGCAATAAATAACAGGAAATGAATGACAAGTATGCTAGAACTTCAGCTACCAGAAAAAAATATAGATTTTTGTATTGTCTTCTCATGCAGAAAACATGACAATGAACATTAAAAAAAAAAAAAACTCACTGCCATCCAGTCGGTCCCAACTCATATATGACAATGAATATGGGAATCAGTAACTGAAAGAAAATGACTCTCTAGCACAGAGGTTGGCGAACTAGCTAGCTGCCTGTTCTGTAAATAAAATTTGATTGGAATACAGTCATGCTGATTTATTCATATACTACCAGGGCTGCTTTCACACTGCAATGGCAGAGTTTGAGTAGTTTCCACAGGGACTCTATAGTCCTCAGAGCCTGAAATATTTACTGTCTGGTCCTTTGCAGAAAAAGTTTGCTGCCCCGTAGGCTAAGAAAACATTGGCACCCCAATAGAGAATGGCCAAAGAATACTGATACTAAGACAAGTTGCATGCCCTGGCTTCCTGGGCATGCAACTTGTGTCCAGGGCCTTCACTTAGAAGGACCCCATGCTTGGTTTAATACTGTGCTGTCACTGTCTCTAAATTCTTAATAATTTTTGAACAAGTGGCCCTGCATTGTTATATTGCATATAAGCCCTGATAGTCATAGAGCCACTCTAATTTATATTCAATGCTTTTAAAAGGAATGTTCATACAAATGAACATTAAGTATGAAAAAAAAAAAAATTCTGTGGCTTATAATTATAGTGAGACTTTGGCCTGATTAATTTGGACACCTCTTCAGCAAAGACCAGCCAGTAGAAAAAGACATCCTTTTTGGTAAAGTTGAGGGTCAGCAAAAAATGGGGTGACTCTCAATGAGATGGGTTGACACAATAACCACAACAATTGGCTTAACCATATAGTCATGAAGATGGTGGAGGACCAGGCATTGCTTCATTCTGTCACCATGAGTTGGTCCCTACTTGATGGCAACTAACAACAACAACAGCAAATGAAAACTCATTTTCATTTTTGGAACCTGCAAATATTTGAGAAAGGGAAAATCTCAAGTGTTAGTGGAAAAAAAAAAACAACTCACTGCCATTAAGTTGAATCTGACTCATAGCGACCCCTCCTTGGGTTTCCAAGGTGGTATCTCTATGGAAGTAGATTGCCCAATTGTCCTTCCAAGGAGTGGTTGGTGGGCTTGAACCGTCAGCCTTCTGGTTAGCAGTCAAATGCCTTCGGCACTATGACAGTGTTAGTGAAGGACAAGAGAATGAGCACTATATACCTTGCTCTTGGAAATAATCATAATAGTGGGAATTGAATAAGTCCTTCACCATGTGCATCATGATCACTGAGTTTCAAGCAGGATGCTTTGCACCTTAAAAATATTGGATTTAAATCCTCAAAACCAGATTGAGGAGATAGCTACTATTATCCCCATTTCATAAAGGAGGAAGCTGAAACATAAGAAAGTGGAGCCTCTTGGTCAAACATTACACTAGTAAGTGGGAGAATATGAGTGTGAACCCATGTTAGCCACCAACTCCATGCTCATAAGCACGGATGTAGCGTAGTGCCTAAAGCATTTGACTGCTAACCAGAAGACTGGAGGTTCAAACCCACTAGCCACTCCTTGGAAGGAAGATGGGGCAATCTACTTCTGTAGTGATATCGCCTCGGAAACCCAAGGAGGGGTTGCTATGAGTTGGGTCTGACTGAACAGCACATAACAACAACAATGGACCTCAAGAGTCAGTTGGTCCCATATTTCTGGGGGACAGTTTGGTCACAGCTCTCAAAAGTCTTAGAATATTATAGAAACTTTAACCCAGAAAGTCTAGTCTTAGGACTTTAAAGAAATACAGCAATCACAAATATGTATCTCAGAGTAGGAAAAAGTAGTCGCAATATACTCAGAAATTTAAAATCTATAAAAAGAAATTTAAAATTTATAAAAATTTAAAATTTATAAAAAGAAATGTAAATCTGTGAAGATGCTTTGCTCATCCTCACAAAACCACCCCTCCTGCTTGGATTAGGTGTGTTGCAGGTGAGGTAAGGTGAGGAGAGGAGAGGAGGCAACTTTCTTCCTAGCGGGAAGTCGTAACTCAGTGCAAAAATTGAAGCAATCACTACATTTTAGCCTTTTGGATTTTGCTCTGCCCCCTCCACCAACACTTCTTTTGTACATACATCTACATGTTTGAGGGAGGCTTATTGTGTTCTTGTGGCAAAGGAATGAAGACATTCTCAGATCCACACAGAGTCCTCTGATTTCCCTGGCAACCACAGTCACGTCCCTGATCTAGTCATGATCACTTGACCGGCATTCCCAGTTCTCATTGGTGGCTTTGGCTGGTGACGCAGGGGTCCCACTTATCATGAGGAGGTCTCAGTGGTAAGTCCTGGCTCTCAGTGCAGATCCTTTGGAGGCCCTGCCTGCCTTCCACTCAGCCCTGGTCCACCCTACATCCTGCCTCTCAGTAAGATGAACCTCCAGGCTGGCATGCTGGCTCTCAGCTGTGTCACATTCTGAACCACTGCTGTCCCTACCCTCAAGCTGGGAGACTCTGGCCCCATCCATGCCCAGAGTAACCAAGAGTGACTCAAGAAAACTACATTTGGCCCTTCCATTGCACAATTACGCTGCACAGCCTGGCTTACCTTGCAGTATACAGGGTGATGGCTTCCCTGAGACCCAAACATACATCTCCCACTCCTGGCATCTGGGCCCAGGAGAGATAGAGATCCATATAGCTCGCCCTGCTATACTTCCTCTCTCTTTTCTTTTCTAATTCCCAGTTATCAGAGGGGTGGGCTAAGCACTTTGGGTTCATCTGTCATACCAGATTTCTTCACCAACTGACACAACAGCAAATGATATCATCCTTATAAGGCTAGTGAATCCTTCTAGTTTGGTTCTAGAACTGCTAAAGGAATTTAAAAAATCTTCTCTCTTTTGGCAATGCCTTGCTTTCAAAGCTGTTATCTTGCTGCAAAATCATGTCTTGCATTTAATTTTTTTTTCCACTTTGCATCACTGCTGGAAGTTAATCCCCACCCTCTGCTGTAACCTCTGGCAGGCATTTGCCTAGGACTGGCCAGGGTGTCATGTATGTGGAAATGCCAAAGAGAAAAACAAAGTTAAGATTTCAAAATATTACCCTCATTACATATGTAAGGATATTGTTACAAGAATGTTTATCATAATGCTATTTTAATAGTGATAAAATGAAAGCACCCCAACATACAATAAGGAATTATGCAATAAAAAATTGTAGAGAGAATGCACACATGAAGATTATTTAATGAAATGAAAAAAATTATTCATAATCATAATAATATTAGGTGAAAAGAGCATGGACCATATCTGATAAATATGCAAAGTATTTATGCTGGGGAAAAGTCTGAAAATATAGTGGCTACAGTGTGGAGGACAATAATCTCTGAGATGTGGATGGTTGCTTTTCATTTTCTTCCTTGTACTGTGCTGCCCTCCTCCACTTAAACTGAATAACATTGCTTTTGCAATACAATATTTTAAAATCCTCTCCTTTGGTGCCCTCATTCCAAGTCACTTCCTTCCAAGTAATAAAACCCATAGTCACGTTTATTCAAAGGCTGTTGGCCCATCCCCTTTTTATCTTTCTGAGGGGTGCAAAGTGACTGTTATGGGCTCATCTCTGTGAATCCACAGAGTGTGAGAAATGGATATTTCATTTCATAGAAGGGAGTGACTATTCAATGAAGTCCCTGGGTAGTGCAGATGGCTAAGGCACTCAGCTACTAACTGAAAGGTTGTAAGTTTGAGTCCACCCAGAGGTGGCTTGGAAAAAAGGCATGGCAGTCAGTCTACTTCCAAAAAAATCAGCCATTGAAAACTCTGTGGAACAAATTTTACTCTGACACACATAGGGTCACCATAAGTCAGAATCGACTCAATGGCAACGGTTTTTTGTTTTGTTTTGTTTTTCAAACTAACCAAGGATCTCTTTTCTAAAACAAAAACAGAAGCAATTTTTCATTAAATTTGTATCAAAAGTACAAATAGTTGCTATCAGAAAATGCTTCTAAGCTTTTCCTGCTCTTTGTGTGTGTGTGTGTGTGTGTGTGTGTTGTGTATGGTGGAAAAGGTGAAGGAGCACAGTGGAAGGTATAGATATTTTGCTACAATATCATTTTGGTATGACTCATAGGAAGAAAAGAATTTACCTCACCTCTTGAAGCAGTACACATTAAAAAAAGAAAAAAGAAAAAAAAAGACCCGTAACCATTGAGTCAACTCTGACTCTGAGGTACCCTATTGGATAGAGTTGACCCTACTGGGACAGAGAAACCCTGCCCCATAGAGTTTCCAAGCCTGTAAATCTTTTACAGAAGCAAACTGCCACACTCCTGAGGAGCGGCTGGTGGGTTCAAACTATTGATTTTTTGGTTAGCAGGTGAGCACAAAATGCTGCACTGCCAGGGCTCCTTTACACATACAACGTTTAGACAAAATTGACCAAAAGTTTCATATAACATTACTTATTGTTGCTATATGCAATGTATTCTGATTTTTATATTCTATTTCATTTTCTTTTAATGTTGGCAATATCCCACCCAAATGATATCCCAAATCAATAATGGATTGCATTCTACAGCTTAAAAATCATCTCATAACCATCAGTTAGATTGAGTAAAGGTGGAATTTGTCACTGATCAGTGGATTTGGGGCAGGGCATCCAGGACTAGGGTCCCTACAACACAGACTAAGTGAGTAGGATGGGTCACCACATGATTTGGGTCTGGACTGATGTTTGAAGAAGTTGGTGTAGAGCCAAGAGTCAAAGTCAACTTTTGAGAGCAAGAGGGATGCTTGACAATGACCCCAGTGAGTAATAATAGGTGGATGAAGGCTGAAGATCAGGGCTAGCTTTAGGGCTCTAGCCAGTTAGAGTGCAGTGTGAGGCCAAGAAGAGTTGCTGAGGGGTGCCAGTGGTTATGGAGGTCAGCCTGGAGATCTCCTTCTGAAAAATCAGCCATTGAAAAGCCTATGGGGCACAGTTTCTCTGACACACATGCAGGTGTCATGAGTCAGGATCAATTCCATGGCATCTGGTTCAACTGATGAGACTAAGAGGAAAGACAAGGAAGGAGCTAGGAAGTGGAGGGGCACAAAGGCAAAAGAATGTTGGGCCTTTCACAACAGAACTAATTGTGGGTCCCATTCGCTGGCATGTGAGAAGCTAAGCATTTCCATATCCTCCCATGTCACTTTGACTGGGGACCTGGGTGGGTGGGTCACTGAGGACATCAGTGACTTCAGCTGGGTGGAGCGAAGGAAAAGCAGAGGCTGACAGTTTTATAAGTTCCATCCTTAGAGCTACTCTGCTCTTCCAGAATTAAAAGACTCCTGGGTGATGGCTCCAACTAAGAGTTCTCTTTTTCCCTTTCATTATATTCTAACCCATGTGGAAGAGAAGGGGAGACCAATGTAACTCAATTTGGCTAACTTGATTCTTTCTGACTCTGGTTGCATGTGTGGCTAATGGAAAGAGCCTGTGTTTTCTAAGGAGCTTAACCACAGGGAGGTTTGGAAATTCACATAAACACAAAAGAATGTATTTCAGAAAAGAAATCAGAATGTGATTCAGAGTTCTTACTTTGCTCCTACTCTTTGCATATTAGACCCTTAGAGATGAATGAGCAGTAATACGGCAAATGTTAGGTTGCTTGCAAAATCCCTCACTGGAAATACAGATTGAAAGCAATGTAAGAAAAAGCTCTTGATTTCTTACCATATTCCAAACACTAGAGACAGTGCACCTTAGTTAAATAATAAGAAGAAACTCTGGAGGTACCTTTAGCAGTTAATATTTTCTGGGACTAGTAGAGAGGACTGGTGGCTTTGTCCCACCATGGTCTAGTGAATCTTTCTCCAAAGCCAAGTCACAGAAGGTGGTGTGAGAGGACATTGACTCGGAGTTTGAGTGGACTCAAGTCTATCGGGTGGTGGTTCAGTGGTAGAATTCTCTCCTCCCATGTAGCAGACTTACATTCAGTTCTTCATCAACATACCTCACCCACAAGGTACATTATCAGTGTCTGTCCATCAGTTGAGGCTTGCATGTTGCAGTGATGCTGAGCAGATTTCAGGGGAGCTTCCAGACAAAGACAAACTGGGTAGAAAGGTCTGGAGAGCTACTTCCAAAAATTAGCCAATGAAAACCATATTGATCTTAATGGTCCAGTTTGCAACTGATCATGGGGACAGCACAGGACCAGCATCATTTTTTTCTGTTGTGCATGGGGTCTTCATGAGTTGGGGGCTGACTTGACAACTCATAGTAACAACAAGTAGAGAACTATATTGGACTGTCTTCAAACAGAATTCCTGGGAAGCTACTTGAATTCCAAATTCTGCTCATGTTTTTCTAGTGGTACAGAATCACAAAATCCCAAAAGGGGTCTGGACCCTCCACACTGTCCTGATGTCCAGATGGCTCATAGAAATCTTCAGGGCCTAGTACTGGATCTGAAATAGGATTTAATTGACCCAAATATCAGGTCCCTTTCACATCCACTGATCTCTGGAATATGAACACCACAACTCTGTGAATATTGTTTCTCCAGCAATTCCGTGTTAAAAGCAATGCAAGTGTATGGAAAGTGAATTTGCTCTATAAATCTTCACCCAAATCACAAAAAAAAACCAATGCAAGAGGGGGAAAAACCCACGGCAGAGTCCAATACTATTTACATTTGAGCTTAGAAGAACTTTTTTTTTTTTTCCTTCCTGTCTTGGAACATTGATAACAATTGCTCAGTGAGCTGCACTGCCTGAAGGTAACATAGGACTCCGTAGGTAGGGTTTAAAACCATTAACTTTTAAACAGGAGTCCCTGGATGGTGTAAATGGTTAAGTGTGTGACTACTAGCCAAAAGTTTGGTGGTTTGAACCCACCCAGAGATATCTTGGAAGATAGTCTTGGTGATCTGCTTCTAAAATGTCACATCCTTGAAAACCCTGTGGAGCAGTTCTCCTTTGCACACATGGGATTACCATGAATCAGATTCAATTCAATAGCACTAACAACAACTTCTAAACAGATTGCCATGATAAATGAGCTATTGTACACATTTTAGACTCTCTGTCACTTCCCCAGCCACCACCCTGCTTCTCCTGGCTATGACCAAGAGTCCTCTTAGATCCTCAGGGTTGAGAGGAAGTCAGGATCTGTCTATGGACACTCCAGTCTGGGTCTGTTATTCTGGTGCTAGCCACTGGAGTGGTTTCCAAACCAGGAAACTCGTTCACAAGGCAAAGTGCAGTTGAGACATGTATGTTTTAACGGAAGTCCAAATTGCTTATCTGTTCCTATGGGGGAAGAACAGGAGCCTGGCTGAAGACTCATTGAATATTTTTGTGGGTGAGGTATTAGGATTCAAAGAGAAGATCAGCTGTGGCTGATGGATGGTAAGGCAGGGGAGAAGACATGGCACCAGGTAAGCAGGTTTCCTGCCACTGGGAATTTGGGTTCAATACCCATGCAGAAACCAGTAAACAGCTGCCACAGAACTCAGTATCTTTTTTTCCCCCTTATTCCAAGGAGTAGCTTGATCTTTTAGTAGGATAGAGCTTGTATGTGTGGGTTAAAAAGGTACAGAAATCAGGACTAGAAGGATTCAAAGTGCAGGTCCGGAAATCCTATATTCCCCTGCCTCCTTAGTAACTGAGGGCCCTTGGAGTCTCAGGGTAACCCAAAGAAGACAAAATCAGTTTAGTTCTCAGAATATTTGGAGTCTACATTAATCTTAAAGGAGCCCTGGTGACACAGTCGTTAAGCACTTGGCTGCTAACTTAAAGGTCACCAGTTCAAACCCACCAGCCACTCCATGGTAGAAAGAAATCTGCTTCTGTAAAGATTTACTGCCTTAGAAACCCTATGAGCAGTTCTACTCCATGCTATGGGGTTGCTGTGAGTTGGAGTCAACTTGATGGCAATGGATCTGGATGTTAACCTTCAATGCTTGAGGAAACAGGCTGAGTATCTCTCAAGTGTGACTCAAAGGAAGTATATTTGGATCAACCAAAAAAACCAAACTCACTGCTGTCGAGTCGATTCTGACTCATAGCAACCCCCATTGGGTTTCCAAGGCCTTAATTCTTTACAGAAGTAGATCACCCTGTCTCCCTTCCATGGAGTGGCTGGTGGGTTTGAACCACTGACCCTCTGGTTAGTAACCAAATGTTTTGTCCACTATGTCACAAGGCTTATATAATTGGAGAAAGAATAATCATTTAAAAATACAAGACAACAAATCCCACTGTGGCAGGGTAACTATCAGCAGAGATGGGGTAGCTTGTAAATGTCATGTTGCCTCCAGTTTTGTCTTAGATGTCTCATTTTATTTTCTTCTTGAAGATTGGCATCTGTGGATCCCAATACATGCTCATTAGCAAGAAACTTTCTGGGTGGATCTAGACTTTCCTTAACAGCCAAGGATATTTTTTAGATCTTTCCCTTATATTGAGCATCAACCAATCACATAAATGCCAAAATTGTATAGATTTTGTGTGTGATTCATATGGAGGGATAGTAAAAATTGAATGCTTTAAGGCAAAAGACAGTGTGAATTCTCAAGGCTGTAACATTTCAAAAGCAGATTGCCAGACCTTTATTCTGAGGTGCTCCTGGGTGGGTTTGAATTGCCAGTCTTTCAGCTAATAGCCAAGCACCTAACCATTTGCACCTAACCATTGGCCTTTTTGAGGGGGGCATCTAGTTTGTGTTAATTTGAATGAATTAGAATCATTTTTCTTCCCTACATAGGGGGATAATATAAATGGCATAAAAATAACTGTTTCTACAAGATTTGAAACTGAAGTGCACACATCAAAAGAGAAGAAAGAGCCAAAATCAACACTTTAAACGAACATCTCCAACAATTAGAGAAAGAACAGCAAGAAAAGCC
>NW_006921652.1:7400621-7430208 GCF_000298275.1 Orycteropus afer afer
AAAAAAAAAAAAAAAAAGATTTGAAACTGATCTCTGATTCTGTTTGTGTGCAGGATGGAGAGAAGGAGAGGTAAAGCAGAGGCAGTTCAGTAACAAAATTTTTTAAGAACTCAAAAAAAATTCTAAATACCCTTTCAAATAATTTCCCAAGTTGTAGAAGTTTTAGATAATGCATCCAGTCAATGGATCAGCCAAATGTAAAGTAATAAAAAGAAATAATATGAAGACTAATGAACAACTGAGTTAAGCAACATCTACTTTTGTTTTCCTAGATCAGGAAGTGTACTGCACCACTGGAATGAAATCTATTACTTTGTGGAACAGTTGGCGCATAAATTCATCAGGTGAGAAACACAATTGACTTGTTTCATTTCTAGTTCTTTGCATGAGTAAAACCAGACCACATTTGCTCTTCTACTGATTACTAGCTACTTCAGGAATTTGTGGGGGGGTGGGGTGGGGTGGGGGGGGGAGTTATTCTTTGTTTTTGACAGAGATGGATTCGCAGATTTTGGACCAGAGGCTATTTACTTTGTTTTAATCTTTACCACATATTAGAGTAACATTTGGCCTTGTGTTTGAAGGAAGAGCCAGATTTGGTTATAAAGCCAAAATTTTAACTTTCTCTTTTATTGAAGAATATGTTCCTGTAAAGGATCATTATCATGTTTCACAGTGCATTGCTATGGGACAATTGGCACATTCTAGCTGCTGGACTATGTACAGGGTCACCAACTTGTCCTGGTTTGCCCAGGACTTTCTTGGTTTTAGCATGGAAAATTCTATGTCCTGGGAAATTCTTCAGTTCCAGGAAAACCAGAACGTTTACCTATGACCATCCTGGTTCTAGCACTGAAAGTCTCACATCCTGGGAACCAGGACAATTGGTCACCTTAGCTTTGTGTCATACCCCATAGAATGGATGCCCATTAGCAAAGGAAAGGAAGTCATTTAACTGTACCTGTGTGAAACTGCCAAGGGATGGCACAACTGTGATACATTTCATGACGTGCTTGAAGCAAACTGTCAAGGTCTTTAGTAAACTGGTCCGATGATTGTAAATTCTGATGCAACTCCACTCCTTGCTGGGTGGTCTCCATAGATTCTTCCAGCCACTGTGAGCAACCATGAACTTCTGCTTTGAGTAAGGTTCTCATTCCAGAATACAGGTTGTCCTCTGGCCCTGGGTAATAATAACGTGCTCCCTCCAAATTCAGTTACTGGTCTCAACACACACTTGCTTTCTAGGGAAAGTCGCAGTCCTCTCTGCAATGCCCAAAACTGGAAGCTGCAGCAGGAAGCAGCTATACTTAGATGGTTGGAGAAAACAGATGCTATGGAGTAAGGAGAGATAAAGAACAGAGAAAGGAGAGGAACAAATATAAATATATTATTAAAGAAAAAAAATACTTAAGAGAATCATAGAAACTTAGAATCAAAAGGAAAAACTTCCCAACCTAAAAGGCATTCACTAACCGTCAGCTTCTGAAAGGCTGCTGCCTTTTGAGGCAAACAGCCTAACTGTTGGACAATTCCAGTTTTCAGAAAAGGCTTTCATCTTTGAGCCAGAATGTCCTTTCCTGCACTCTCATTCATTGGGACTTTGGAGTGATGTAAAACAGCTCTCCCACTGGATGTTTGATGGTGTCTGTCATATTTCCATTCGCTCTTTTTGTCCTCACTGCCCCCTGAAGCAGAGGAGTGGAAAGGGCTTTAAAATTAGGCAGATGTGGGTTTGAATCCAAGTACTATTGTGCAACCATAGGCAATTTAGTTACCTTAGCTGAACCTGCGTTTACGTGCAATGATTATAAGAGAAAACATGTGTAAAATAAATAGTCCAATGTCTGGTTTACAGTAGGCACTCAATACTTTTCCTTCCTAGTTCCTTCAGCAATTCCAGACCTTCTACTAGCTTAGAATCTGAGCAAGTTAGAGATAGAGGAGAACTAAGAGACCACCTAGTTCAATGCTCTCATTTTATAGATGAAGAAACTAAGAACCATAGAAGTTGCAATGGCTTAATCCAGACCACAAGGCCCATTTCTCTGGTGGTTTCTTCTGCTCCTTGCTGGCTATGGGCCCCCTTAGAGTGTGGCACCAACACACTACCATCATGTAAACTCCATGAGGCTGGGAATATATTTTGTTGACTGCTGCAGCCCAAGTGCCTGTAACAGTGCCTGACACATAATACATGTTCAGGCAATATTTTTTAAAATTAAAAAATGATTATTACTCATTTGAAAAATAGTCTAGGCAGCTGGCACTACAGAGAGGAAAGAGTAGCAGCTGATGCCATACAAATATATCACTTTTAAAAGTTCATTGGGGTCCTTGAACTTTCAACTCCTTTTATGTGCCTGTATTCTGACCTCTTCCTATTTTCTTAATCAAGATTCTAATTCCTCACCAGTTTTTTCAAGCTGCCAACCTTACACTCATGACTCTTAGAAAAGGACCTCACCAGGGATCACTGTAGGAGATCCTGGGTAGAGTGGGAGAACAAGGCGGAATAAAACTCAAAATCATTTGGAAAAAAAAAGGACCAGCTCTGCTGGTCTGATAGAGCCTGATGGAACCACTGAGACTATGGCCCCCAGTTGCCCTTCAGGTCTGGAATTGAACCCACTCCTGTGGCTTCCAGCCAAACAAAAGACAGGCATATGAGCTGAACATTTACATTATGGAGCTCTGGTAGCATAGAGGCTAAGGCACTTGACTGCTAACCAGAAGGCTGGCGGTTCAAATCCACCAGCCGCTCCTCGGAAGGACGATGGGGCAATCTACTTCCATAGTGATACTGCCTTGGAAACCCAAGGAGGGGTCGCTATGAGTCGGGTCCAACTCAACGGCACATAACAACAACAACAACAGATACACTCCATGGAGAGATCAATCATGGAAGAATAGAAGGGCTGTGTTTGCACAGGGAGACAACTGGGGGGGGGGGAAGGAGTGCATGGGAGGGGAGGACACAGGGAAGAGGTAGCTATGGGGAGGAAATAAGAGGGGAGCTGTTGCATTGTGGGAAATTGTAGTCAATGTCATGAGA
The DNA here is from genome assembly GCF_000298275.1 of Orycteropus afer afer. Classification (NCBI taxonomy): domain Eukaryota; kingdom Metazoa; phylum Chordata; class Mammalia; order Tubulidentata; family Orycteropodidae; genus Orycteropus; species Orycteropus afer. The sequence continues at coordinate 7,403,677 of NW_006921652.1, forward strand.
CAATGTGTGAGCTGCTGTATGGAAATTGAATTTGCTCTGTAAACTTTCACCCAAATCACAATAAAAATTAAAAAGAAAAGAAAAGGACCTCACCTGCAGAGAGTGGCAGGCAAGATTGATTATCTTATACTCCCATCCAACTCCTAAAAGGTGCATGTGTGACCTTGTCATCAGTCCCTGAGGTCCACATGCCCTCCTCAGTTTAAAGCCACCATCTCCAATTTATTCTCATTTTATCCCATTGTCTCCAGTCTCCTCCAGTGCTTTGTTTCTCCCTCATATGTTCCTTTACCTTTCCCCTGGCTCCGTCCCCATAGTCTACAGGCAAACTAGTCTCTCCTACCTCTCATCCCCCCGAAAAAATGACACAGCTTCATCATGTTTCCTATAAATGCCATCTGTTTGCTGATTGTTCACCGAAGCACCTTTAAAGACTCATTGTCTTCATACCCTTACTTCTAACTCACTCCATAACCCACTGCCATCTAACCTTCATCCCCACCTTTTACTTTCCTGCTTGGTCCCTACATGATCTTCTAGTGGACAAATCCAGTGAACACCTTCCAATCTTTATTCTGCTGCATTGAGTGGCTTCTTCATTTGATTCAGACTTGTCTCTTCTTGAAATTCTTTCCTTCATTGGTGCTTGCGGTGACTAGTTCCTGTTTCTCTTTCCATCTCACTGATCTTAGCTAATCCTTTAAATAAATTAGGGTGTTGGTACTACATTGTTGTTGTTGTTGTTGTTGTTTGCCGTCGAGTCGGCCCCGACTCATAGCGACCCCTCCTTGGGTTTCCGAGGCAGTATCACTACGGAAGTAGGATTGCCCAACCTTCCTTCCGAGGAGTGGCTGGTGGGTTTGAACTGCCAGCCTTCTGGTGAGCAGTCAAGTGCCTTAGGCACTATGCTACCAGAGGCACTACATTAGGATTATTTATTTTCTCACTGCTGACACTTTCTTGAACAGCTTTACCCACATCAGTATGCTGATAAATCCCAAATTCTGCCTCCAGCCCAGACTCATGTGCCCAGTTTCCTCTTGAAGACCTGTATTTCCCATATTTCAAATTTATTCTTTCAATAACTAAACCCAATATAAAGGAGACATTATAATATAGGGTTTCACTCACTCACTGCCATCGAGTCAGTTCCAACTCATAGTGACCCTTCCTTGGGTTTCCGAGGGGGTATCTCTATGGAAGTAGATTGTCCATTCATTCTTCCTTCTGAAGAGTGATTGGTGGTTAGCAGCCTTCTGGTTAGCAGTCAAATGTCTTAAGCATTACACCACCAGAGCTCCTAACATAGGGGTTAAGGGCCCAAATTCTAGAATTAAAATGCTTGGCTTCAAGCCCCAGTCTACCACGCTCCTTCTGTGAGACTATGGGAAAATTATTTTATCTTTTAGGTCTTCAGTATTTTTCTGTGGAAAATAGGAATAATAATAACAATGACCTCATAAAGTTATTCCACATGTAATGAGATAATACATGTAAACCACTTCAAATATATTGTCTGACACGTATTTGAAGTTTGGCCATTATTTGTTTAGGCCATTATTATATTATACTCATATTGTTTGGCCATTATATTATTCTCATATTGTAATTACCATTATTATTATCATTTAAAACATGGTGTTCTGCTGTTCCAGCACTTAGTGAGGTGTATCAAGTGGCATGGTATCATGGAAAGAGAACTGAGATAGGTTTCAGGACACCAGAGCTCAGTTCACCTGCTATTGTGTGAAATCTTGAGCTCCTATCAAGTATTAAAGGCCATGCTAAGGGTTTTCAAAGATGAGTTGAACACATGATAATGAAAGTAGATTTTATCATGGAGGCAATCGGGGTTTATGACAAAGAAGTAAAAAGATCTGAATTACATTTTAGGAAAACAATTCCGGCAGCAATGTGAAGAATGAATTGGAGCAAGAGATGATTATAGGCAAGGACACCAGCTAGGAGATTAAAAATGAGAAACATTTTGGAACATGGGAATGATAACTTTGGGAGCCATAACAGGTGTGAGGGCTATTACAATGTGAAGAAAAAGGCTAACCAGAGGGAGCCCCACAAGACGCTATTCCATTGGTGAATCCACTACAGTCTGACAGTCCATCCTGCAGACTGAGAAACATGTTTGGTCCTCAGCTGAGAGTTGTTCTGTGTCTCCTAGATTGTGGATTTTATATTTATAAAGCTCCTGGACATTGACACACAAAAACCAGGCCAATTTATTCATTAATTATGATAAGTATAAATAGCAAGTGGAATAGATAATGTTGTGGCTGATCAACACATTCTTTCCTTTTAGGATAATCTCCTTGGAAAGTGAAATAAAAATTAAAAGTTGGTGTGAACCCATTTTCTGACTGAACAGAGTTCATTGTATGATCTTAATGGTTAATAGCATCACACTGCAGTTATCTGAGACACTCTCTTCATCAAAGGATACACCAGGCTACCTGTGGAGATATTGCCAAATTTTGTAATTTTGTCCATAAGAGTCTTCCTTTTCATGGACACCATGCAGACCTTTTCTGTTCTAGGGACACACATCTTCAAACAGAGCACAGGACAGTGATGAATTTAAGCTTTCTTATTTGTGATCAACATGTACCAGCCAATAATATCAAGGCAGAAGCAGACTCCAGGAAGACAAAGCAGATCTTCTCTTTGGTCCACAGTTTTAAGTCTTCTCTGGCTAAATACTTGAGACACCAGCTTTGAGTCTACTTTTTCATTGTAGGTCCTCAGCTCTGGTAGCCATGGTATAAAGGGAAGAACAAGTCAGAGCCGTGGAAAGAAATGCCATTTCTCAGTGTCATTCTACCTGCTCTAATGGAGCCTCTTTTCTTTGCAGCCCACAGCTAAGAATGTCCTTCATTGTCTTTTCTACTAGAGGAACAACCTTAATGAAGCTAACAGAAGACAGGTAAGGATGCTCCCCATCCCTATCATTAAAAGGTCCAACTCTTCCTGAGTATTTTTTTTAGTGAAAATACACACAACAAAATATACACTCATTCAACAATTTTTACATGCACAGATTCAATGAGAGGGGTTACATACTACGTACTGTGTCACCATTCTAACTATCTCTGACCATATTGTTTCAACACCGTTAACTTACTCTCAGTGCCCTTTAAGGTTCTCACCTGTGCTATAAAATTATTATTGTCAATTTGATCTCATATAATTTTTTAAAAAGGTACAATGCTGAAGGCAAGCATTCTGTATTAATTGAACTAATCTGTTGTTCAGTTTAAAGATGACTTCATGGTATAGTTTCTGTTCAAGGCTGAAAAGTCATTTCCAGATAATAGATTCAGTCATTCGTCCAATCTCAATGCATACACTAAGTCTGGTTTTTGTGAGAATTGGAAGTTCTATTCCACACTTTTTCTCCTTTTGATCAAAATCCATCTATTGCATTCTTGATCAAAATGTTCAGTAATTGTAGCTGAACTTCTGGTTTCTTGGCAAATAATGTAATAATGAATAGTTCATGGAAGCAATTAGACCTGCAATCAATTTCCTTCTCCAATGTCTAGGTCTCCTTCTTCCTCTGTTGCTCCAGGACAACAGAGGCCAGTTGTTAAGTCTTGGGTGGTAGCTTACGAGCTTTTAAGACCCTAGGCACTGCTCACTGAACTTCTTACTCCATAGTTATGAGATTTATGTCTTGGTGCCAGCTTTGACCTGTCAGTAATTTTTAGTTAATTGTTCCCTCTTTTAACTTAAGCCCATTTACTCTATGACTTTTAGTAGAAGTCCTTCATGTTGGTGAAATTTTATAAATGACTAAATTACATTAAGGTAAATCTTACATTTGATTGGTGACTCAGTCTGCTAAATTGGAGAAAAATGTTAGCAAACAAAATTCTCATGGATTACATTTTCTTTTCCTTAAATTAGATTTATTATGTGGGTTAAAATTTCAGACATATAAATGTACTGTGAGAGAGGTAAGAACTTGAAATATTATCATGCATAATTCTGAGGAAGGGACTAACTCTAAACTCACTGCCAACTAGTTGGTTCCGTTCCGACTCAGAGCGACCCCTCCTTGGGTTTCTGAGGTGGTATCTGTACAGAAGAAGATTGCCTAGTTAGTCTTCCTTCTGGGGAAGGGAATAGGATGGGAAAATTTATAGTACTATGAAATAAAAAGACATTTCAACAAGGTGTGGAAGAAAATGTTCTTAACGTAAAAGGATTAGTACATCCTAGCTTAACCAGAATATTATTTCAGGCTTCACCACATTTTACCTGCAGATGAAAACTAGCAATAACAGAGACTTGTCATCTATTCATAGTTAGGATGAGAATGGTGTACTAGGGCGTGGAGATGACATTTTTCCTAGTTAATGACACTTTCTCCACTACGTTTAAAAGAGATATGGTCCACATAAGAGAAGCACCACAAGACTTCTAATCGTACTCATTCTACTTTATACAAGGCCATCCTTTATGCAGAAATGCCTTCTATTAAGAGACTGGGGAAGGCACTAAGCACCTAGAAAAGCATTTCAATCTCCTAAACCCACATCCTCCTTGTGTGCCTCACACTGACTCCTCTTACTCCATATCTCAGCATTTGGCCAAAAGAGCAAGTCCATTCATAGCCTCTGGGACATGGAGGTGGACAGTGGAGGGCAGGAGATCTGTAAACACTATCAGAAAGCCTAGGTTTTTAGGTTCATTTTGGTTTGTCATGCCAGTTGAAATAAGTCATCTTTTGAATCCCACTGGAATCTAATTTTTTGTGCCTTAACTTCAGTACTCCTAGTTTCCTATGCTAAAGAGATGATGTTGTTGTTGTGTGCCATTGAGTCGGACCCAACTCATAGCGACCCCTCCTTGGGTTTCCAAGGCAGTATCACTACAGAAGTAGATTGCCCCATCTTCCTTCTGAGGAGTGGCTGGTGGGTTTGAACTACCAACCTTCTGGTTAGCAGTCAAGTGCCTTTAGGCACTACGCTACCAGAGCTCCTCATTTTGCTGGAAACAGCATTTAGTAAGGGCTGAGCATGCATCAAACGATAGCCAGAAATGCCTTGTTGGAGGCTGTATGGGTTTCATGTGGTGACAGCTTAGCCTAAGCAAAGGTCAGCTGGCAAAGCACAGCATGACTCAGTGACACATCCCAACCTTATCAGCCTTTGGAAAAGATGTGGACAAGTGATCTCTCTTTCAAATAAATACTTTCTCAGGAGATTGGCTGGAAGAGTCAGGCATTCAGAGTTTCCAGGCTGGTACTGTTTCTGAAATATATGACTTACAGTGCCTTAGTTGCACATAAGATTTTTTTTTTCTCCATATCTCATTTGATCTTCACTACAGAAAACCCCCAATTACAAACCTCCGACTTACGGACAACTCCTACTCGCCCTTTAATGTTGTGTACATTTGCCCTCACTTTGAAAAGTTCAAACCAACCCCTGCTCACAACAAATTCTTCATCACAGTCACCTTCACTTGCTGCATGTGAAGCTTTTAAATCATTGAAAAGTTTTCCAGCCTTTTCTTGCACTAATATAAGGCTAAATGGAAACTGTATGTACCTGTTCCAACTTACCTACAAAGACACACTTAGGAACAAACTTGCTTGTAACCCAAGGACTGCCTGTATCCCTATTAGACCATAAGAGGAGCAATATTATACCTAGATAATACATGAGAAAACTTATGTTGTTGTTGTTGTTATGTGCTGTCAAGTCGGACCCAACTCATAGCGACCCCTCCTTGGGTTTCCAAGGCAGTATCACTACGGAAATAGATTGCCCCATCTTCCTTCTGAAGAGTGGCTGGTGGGTTTGAACCGCCAGCCTTCTGGTTAGCAGTCAAGTGCCTTAGGCACTATGCTACCAGAGCTCCCATCCCAACCCCAAATAATTAAGAAAACTTATACAATTATTTAAAAAGAATATGTGCATTCGCAGAGACTCTCATCTCAATAAGAGAATAAAATTTTTGGTAATTCAAAAGAAATTATGTCAAAAGTGTATTTGATTCCAATTCTTGGATCAAATATGCATAGAGGAAAACCATGGGGAGATTCAGGAAATAGAATAAATATGGTGGGCTAAGATGTAGGGAGCTCTGGTAGCACAGTACCTAAGGCACTTGACTGCTAACCAGAAGGTAACTCCCATTTGTGAGTGTCTTTTATGCTAAGCACTTTACCAATAATTTCTTATTTATCCCCAAGTAACCATCATTACTTCAATTTCTGATGGGAGCTCTATGGTCATATGAATCATTAGTTTACACGTAATGTGTATTTTTCTCTAGCTGCTTTCAATATTTTTTCTTTATCTTTAGTTTTCAGCAGTATGAGACAGTTTGGTTTTCTTTGAGTTTATCCTATTTTGACTTTTCTCAGCATCTAGAATCTATAAATATATGTCTTTCATAAAATTTGGGGAGTTTGTAGCCATTATTTTCTTTTTCTTTTTTTTCCCCACCAATCATTTCTCCTCTCCTTTTGATACTGCAGGAACTGTGGTGGTGCCGTAGTTAAAGCAGTAGGCTGCAAACCAAAAGGTTGGCCATTCAAACTCACCAGCAGCCCCACAGGAGAAAGTTGTGGCAGTCTACTTCAGTAAAGATTTACAGCCTTGAAACCTTATGGGGGCAGTTCTGCTCTGTCCTCAAAAACCAAAAACCAGGCTCACTGCCGTCGAGTCAGATCAGACTCATAGCGACCCCTCCTTGGGTTTCCAAGGCAGTATCACTATGGAAGTAGATTGCCCAGTCTTCCTTCCGAGGAATGGCTGGTGGGTTTGAACCGCCAGCCTTCTGGTTAGCAGTCAAATGTGTCAGGCAAACCCTAAATCCCTGCCACACCTCAGCAAACTCTCAATTTACCTCTGTTAATATCTAGCGACACAGAGATTTCTTTGGAGTTTGTTTTAGCAATCATGGAGGAGGACACTCCTAAAGAGTCGGATCCGACTCATAGTCCACCCCCTCTTGGGTTTCTGAGGCAGTATCACTACAGAAGTAGATTGCCCAATCTTTCTTCTGAGGAATGGCTGGTGGGTTTGAACCGCCAGCCTTCTGGTTAACAGTCAAATGCCTTAGGCACTATGCCACCAGAGCTCCTATAGGGTCACTATGAGTCAAATCAACTTAACAGCAGTAGGTTTGGTTTAGATTTTGAGTCTGGGATTCCAGTGACACAAATGTTAGACCTTCTGATATTTTTCCAAATGTCCATGAGTTCTGTTCATTTTAAAAAAATCCTTATTCCCTTTTCTTCTGATTAGATAATTTGTATTGCTCTATTTCCAGGTTCACTAGCTCTTTCTTCTGTCATCTCATTCTGCTGTTTAAGTCATCTCCTGAATTTTTTATTGCAGATGAAAAAGCTTCACTTTTTAGTTCTAAAATTTCCATTTGGTTCTTTAAAAACATTTCTGTCTCTGCTGAGAACATCTATCTTTATTCATTCATTTTCATTCCATTTCTTTTCATCTGAGAGCATAGTTATTTAGCTGCTATAAAGTCTTTGTTAATTTTAACATATCAGGATTAGCATCTTAATTGTTTTTCCACCAAGAATTGTTAACATTTTGTAGATGTTTTGTACGTCAAATAATTTTAGATTATATTCTAGATATTGTGAATATTATGTATTTTAGACTCTGGGGCATGTTCAAATCCTCTAGAGAATTTTGATTTTTTTTTTTTTTTTTTTTTTTTTTAATGTTTGTTTTAATAGGCAATCACCTTGGTTAGGTTCAGGGCAGTTCTGTCTCTCCTTTGGTAGATGGTACTTTCAATGTCACTTAAGTATTGTAAGCTTTTTGCTGATCTGCGTTTGGTCTGCCCTGCATATGTGCAGCTCAGTGATGAGCCTGGGACCTACACAGCTTCATGCACAGATCCCCTTGTCCAACTCTCCTCTCTCCAGATTCCCCACACACTACCTGGCCACAGAGGCCCCTTTTCAGGTTCTGTAGCAAGAAAAATGGAGTTTTGGCATCCACATTTCTGCCATGCCGTTCTCCATTGAGGCCACCCTTGGGGCAAAACCAGTAGTAATACAAGAGAAATAAAAGTGAGAATCCATGCCCCCCTCAACTCTTTGAACCACAGTGGCCCCTCTTCCCAGTTACATGGGGGTTTTCTTGGTGTTTCAGGTGAGGTCAAGGCTATTGCTGTGTGACTGGGGCCCACTCTCAGGTTCTCATGAGAGAAAAGAGGAACTGTAAACTCAATCTTATATGGGTCATTTCTCCAGGTTTTGACATTCCTCTCCAATCCACCTGCTTTGTTTATTTTTCAGAGTCCTCAGGTAGTTGCTTTTTTGTTTGTTTGTATTGTTTTGTCCGGGGTTTATTGTTGTAATCAGCAGAAGAGAGAAACAGTAGAGAGCCTACTCCATCTTGGCAGCTGTTAGTTCAGTTTTACAGATAAAGATACTGAGGTTCAGATAATTTAGATAACTTACTAAGGTCAAGTAACTAGTAAATGGCAGAACTAGTATTCTAATTCCAAATTCTGGATTCTGCCCGAGTCAAGCACTTTGTATTGTAGCGTGTTGTTCTTCCAAGATCTCTTAGCTTCATCAATGTGTCAATCAGTTGGCAAATTGTCACAAATTGTGGGTGTTACTTCATTAGCATAATAGGGTACCTGATATTAATTTAAATATTATTAGAATAAATTATTTCAGTGTTAGCTATTGCATATGATTTCCTTCAAACTCCATGGATAGCCTTATTCCTGACCTTAATTGAAATACTTCAAATATTTCATTATTTGGAAATGAGATCAGGCCAAAGAAGGCCAACTAGTTCTTTAAAAGAAATTAGGAATATGAATAGATGTTCAATTTAATTAAATGCATTTTTGGCATCTATTAAGACAGTTATATTTTTTTATTTGACCTTCTAATCCAATGAATGCATTTAAAAGATCTTTCTAATGTTGAATTATTCTTGTATTTTTGTTAATATACTGGTTGTGTTATATTATTCTTCCAGTGTAGATCTGATGATTTACTCCATATTCTGTATTTTATCACAAATTTAGCTTTGATATTTGAGCTACCATTGTACTTTTTGTGACTACCTCTACTTAGAGTATTTTTTATTATTTCATTTTTTTATACCTAAATCATTAGTTTTTATAGAATTTATTCTGATGTAAGGTATAAAACCAAGATCTTTTTTTCCAAGTGATTAACTATTTTTTTTCCCAATACAGTTTGCTGAATGATCTTTTACTGCCACTTTGAAAAATTAAATTCTTTTATAGATCTTGGTCCATTGCTGGGTTTTCTATGCTGTTGCACTGTTTTTTCTGTCTGTTGTTTCCACACTAGGACCACATGGTTTCAATTAGTTTTAATATCTGGAGGACCAGTTTTTCTTCACTTCTAATCTTGAACAAAAATCTCCTTAGTTTTTTGTGTTTTTGTACCATGTGCAGTTGAAATATATATATATATGTTTATGTTCTAAAATATTCTTTGGGATTTTCATTTGAATTATATCAAAAGTACAGATTAACCTGAACAACAATGGTATTGCATTTTTATTATATCTATTTTCTTATTTAAGATGATAAATCACTTCTCCTTTGTGTTGCTTAATAAGGTTTTATTATTTTCTGCAGATCAGTCTGACAGCGTTTGTTATGTTTTTTCATATACATTTTAAAGTTTTGCTTCCATTGTGAATGTACTTTTTTTATTTTCCAAACTCTTATTGTCTACTATAGAGCAGTGAATCGATAATTTGCAGTCTAAGGGCTTCTATTGAACTTTACAGAATAGTTTACAAAGATTTGCAAGTCAGTATGTTCTTCTATAGAGAGACTTGTAGTGTGAATCAGATTCTTAAAGAGGGCCAGGATCCTCCCAACCAAAAAAAAAAAAAGTTTAAGAAACTTTGTTTTGGGTGAAGATTACTGGTTTTGTAGATTTATTTCTTATCCCACCATTTTACTAGTTCAAATACATTTCCAGCTAATTTTAGAATGCCTTTCCAGCAAGATGATTATATTATTTCTAATTAATGATAACTGTCTTCTTTTCTAATATATATAGGTATCTTTTTGTGTGTCAAATTACATTGGTAGTAGTTAAGTGCTCCACCACTAAGTGAAAGGTCAGTGGTTCAAACCCACCAGCCACTCTTCAGGAGAAAGATAGGCAATCTGCTTCCATAAAAATTTGCAGCCTTGGAAGCCCTATTGAGCAGTTCTTCTCAGTCCTATGGGGCCTCTGTGAGTCAGAATAGACTCGATAGGATTGAGTTTGGTTTGGATCAGTTTGCCAGGTTTAGGGTAAAAGAAGTATGTGAGTTTAGGAAAATGAATTGGCAATTTTTCCACATAGTATGGAATAGCTTAACTAATATAGAAAGTATATGTTTGTTTGAGGCTTGATACAAGAAAGGATTCTAAGCCTAAATCATATTGAAGTGGTTCTTTGTAAATTATCTCACTCTCTTACAAGATTACTGCTTTAATCATGAAATGTGGTAGAAATTAGCAACATATGGATATTTTAACTTTATAGAATTTAAATTTTTTTAAAAAAAACTCTCCTAAATCTGTGATTATATCCATTTTATAATATTCATGTAAAGAATTTTTTCTCATATTTCCCCATTCAGATAGATTACCCAATTATTTGTCTCTTAAATTCACTACTTCTATTTTGTATATTTATTTTTGTTTTCTGATTATTTCCTTCTTGTACTGTTATTAATTACTTCCTTCTTCTTCATCTATTTTTCTTGCTTGTTTTTAAATTTGAAGTGAATTAAAATGCATTTTATTTGAAAAATTTCCTCAAATGAAAAAAGTAATTATAAAGAAGGATATAGGGACACCTGGCCTGGACCAGGGGTTATTAAGCCAGTGCCAGAAGGTAGATTTACACCCACAAAGGGCCCCCTTCTGGCAGTAGTGCATTGGATAAGTGCTTGGCTGCTAACCAAAAGGGTGGTTGTTCAAACCCACTCAGTGGTTCTGCAGGAGAAAAACCTGGTACTGCTCCTGTAAAGACTACAGCCTAGAAAACCCTATAGGACTGTTCTACTCTGTCACATGAAGTCATTATGAATCGAAATTGACTTGACAGCACCTAACAACAATGTACCAATAAGCTAGAATACTTTCTTCCTAAGTACTCATAGAATACTTTCCCTCCTTTCATAAGGGAAAATAAGTGTGCCTACCATATAGGGTTGTTGTGAGTATTATATTATCTATTATATGTGTTATTATAGGTGGGGATACTGAGGCTGAGAATGCTCAAGATTACTCTGCTGTAAAGGTATAGGAACCTGGATTTGAACCCAGCAACATTATCTCAATGTCCATGCTCTTAACCACTATGTTGTTGTTGTTGTTATGTGCCGTCGAGTCGGCCCCGACTCATAGCGACCCCTCCTTGGGTTTCCGAGGCAGTATCACTACGAAAGTAGTATTGCCCAACCTTCCTTCCGAGGAGTGGCTGGTGGGTTTGAACCGCCAGCCTTCTGGTTAGCAGTCAAGTGCTTTAGCCACTATGCTACCATACTATAGGGTTTCTCATGATTTTACTATTATATGCATTTTTAAATTGAGTAACAAATCCAAGCATACCCAGTTCACCACCAAAACCCTCTTCAGCTTCTTCAACAAAACTGTTTCCTGAAAGCCTATATTGCCTACACAATTTATCTTCATCTTCTCTTGAATATTTTCAGCTTAGAAATATTCCTGACACCTCAGAAAGGATGTGAAGGGTAGCATCAGCATTTTGCAGATGGGGTTAAGAGGTGAAATATCCTGCTTACTACTTAACAAGTTAGAGTGAAACCCAAGAACTCTTGGCTCAGTCTGCTGAGTGGAAACCAAGAGACCACATCTCTCTATCCCTCTCAATCATCTTCTGGGTTTGAGAGTATGGTTTTGCTATTAGTGTCGCGGGGAAGAATGACATACTCTGAGCACATCGCTTGATTCCTGGAGCAGAATAATTACAGGCTGTCATTACCAACAGAGGCATACTAAAAGCCTTTTCTAAATTTAAAAAGTCAGAGAGGAAAAGAGTCTTCAGATAGTTAGTGCTTGAAAGAACCTAGATTCACTGTATTTTGAAGTCATGTTTAGTTGTGAGAGGACTCGAATGGTAAAATTAAGAAAAATAGAGGAGGTCATTTATTTATTCTCTTGTCCTGTTGCTTAAGAGATAACATGGGCTGAGTACATGGAAAAGTTTAACTCTCTGTGCCTCCATTTCTTTACCTGTAAAATGAATATAATGATAATTCCTACCTAATGGAATTGTTCAGAGGATTAACAATACCAGGCACATAATGTTTAGTAAATATTCGCTACTAACCAAAAGGTTGTTGGTTCAAATCCATTCAGAGGCACCTGAGAAGAAAGGCCTGACAGTCTACTTCCAAAAGATCACAGCCATTGAAAATCCTGTGCAGTGTAGTTATACTCTGGGACACATGGGGATGTCATGGTCAGATCCACTCCACAGCAACTGGTTTAGTTTGGGGTTTTCTTGTATTGTTATTATTGTGATAGTTGTTGGGATTTTAACAAACAGCTAAGAGATCGCCCAAAATCCTCTGAGACAAAGATCACTCAAATGATTACAGCATATCCAACAGTAATTCAAAGAGTGAGTCTCCAGCTCTCCTTGACTCATATCCTTCTCTGAAGTTTTTAACATTTGGCTGGTCAATATCCCTTTATAGAAAATATTGCTTCAGTCTGGGACCAGATAAGAATTATTGCTTCCTTTGTGTAATTGTTCTTGCAAGACTTCTTTCAGAGAAGTGCTCTTAAGACAGTGTCTCTTGAGGAGGTTAGTCCATGGGCTTTCTGTGTTGAATCACAATCATGGTAAGAAGAACCTCCCTGGGAACAGACGGCTTTGGGAGAATGCTGCATTCTAGTGCTTCTCAAATGTTCAGTTTAGGGCTGTGAGGTCCTAGGGTGCAGCACAGTGGAAGCAAGACATTTCTTCAGTCTCTTTATATTAAAAATGCATGCACATTTTGTCTTCTATTCCATAGTATATCTGTATTTGATTTTCTGTAAAATATGGAGTTCCTTTGCCAATTTTGAAGCACAATTTATACTCCAGAAAAATATGTTTGCCCTATGTCTTTGTGTATTATCTAGTTCGCCGTCACATACTAAGTGTGGGAACCACAGCTGCAGCAGAGAGAATCCAGACGTTGGACCAGGACCCAGTCTAAGTTCTAACCCTGGTTCCACCACCATGTGCATGTTGCTCTCTGAATGTGTTTTCACATGTGCAAAATGGAAATAATACCTACCATATGGCATTGTTGTTAGGCTTTTGTGAATTGCATATGAAAAGTGCCCAACAGAAACCCCAGCACATTGTAGATACTCAGGAAATATTACTTCCCTTCTTCACCTACTAGCCCCTATGGGACAAATATAAACAAAGTTGAAAAACCAGTAGAGCAGAGTCTAGGGACATTCTTGTTGGAATGAAGACAGCAAGGCATATTTCAGAAGGAGTCAAGAGAATAAAGAATGGTAAAACTTTCATATCAGAAGCTAGACAATAAAAATCAACACATTTTCTCTGGCTTAACAAAACAATCTCAGTATTAGGAGCTCCACAACTGAAGCAACAATCTCACCCATTAATACCTGACTCCAGTCACTCCTCGGAAGGAAGATGGGGCAATCTACTTCCGTAGTGATGTTGTTGTTGTTGTTGTTATGTGCCCTCGAGTCGGCCCCGACTCATAGCGACCCCTCCTTGGGTTTCCGAGGCAGTATCACTACGGAAGTAGGATTGCCCAACCTTCCTTCCGAGGAGTGGCTGGTGGGTTTGAACCGCCAGCCGTCTGGTTAGCAGGCAAGTGTCTTAGCCACTATGCTACCAGAGCTCCCAGTGATACTGCCTCGGAAATCCAAGGAGAGGTCGCTATGAGTCGGGTCCAACTTGATGGCACATAACAACAACAGCAACAACAACTTAACTCCTTGGCCCTCTGTGTGGGTGACTTATTGAGCCCTGGAACTAGTGCTGCTGGCACAGTGGTTAAAGCATTCAGCTCCTAACCAAAATGTTGGCCATTCAAACCCACCAGCTGCTCCACAGGAGAGAGAGATGAGGCAGTCTGCTCCTGTGAAGATTTACAGCCTTGGAAATCCTATGGGGCAATTCTGGTCTGCCCTGTGGGGTTGCTGTGAGTTGGAGTCAAATCAATGGCAGCAGGATTGATTTGTTTCTTTGGTGCGCTCTAAATACCACCTCATCACCTCCAGGATTGGCTTTTGCTAGATGCACTCGCAACAACTTTTTTAAATTGTTAAATATTTCAGGTCTAACAAAAGTATACAAAAAATAGATAATGAGCACCCATTACCCACTACCCAACTTATGAAATAAACTGTTACAGATGGTATCAACACCTAGGTTTTGATGTCTTCTTTCCCTTTTCTCCCTCACCAGAGATAACCACTATCCCAAATTTGAGATTTATCATTTCAGTGGATGTGCTATACTTTTATATATCCAATCATGTTGCATATTAATTTTTCACATTATACTTTAAAATAAATGGTCATTTTGTATAGTGTTTTTTTCATTTATTATTTTTTTAACTTTTTGTTGATTTGGGTGAAAGTTTACAGAGCAAATTTGTTTTCCATTCAGCAATTCATATTATTTTATGACATTTTATTTCATGACATTGATTGCAGTCTTCACAATGTAACAACACTCTTCCCACCTCCTCCCTGTGGTTATCATTTCCCTTTGTCCTTCTTTCCTGTCCATTCCTATCTTCAAAGCATTGTCCCTGAGCCAATGCTGCCCTTTTAATCTCTCATGGTTGATTGTTCTAGGGAGTGTACACTTCTCTGGTGTTATTGTTCACCACATAGGCCTGTCTGTTGTTTGGCTAAAAGTTGAGCCATCAAGTGAGTTCAGTTTCAGGCTTAAAGGGTGACTAAGGGCTATAGTTTCAGTGGTTCCATCAATCTCTATTAAATCAGTAAGCCTGGTCTTTATTATTGTTTTTGTTTTGAGGTTTGTTCCACATTATTCTCCAACTCTATCCAGAATCTCCTATTGTGATCCCTTTCAGAGTGGTTAACAGTGGTAGCTGGGCACCATCTAGTTCTTCTGGTCTCAGGGTCATAGAGGCTGAGGTTAACATGGTCCACTAGCCCCTTGGACTAATTGTTTCCATGCATCTTTGATTTTCTTCACTCCTCTTGGCTCCAGACAAGGGGAGACCCATAGTTGCGCCTACATTCAATACTCAAAAGCATTTAAGACTCCAGTCACTCATTACTCACCAAAGTAGAATGTAGAACATTATCTTTGGAGACTGTTATGCTAATTGACCTTGACATCCTCTGCAACCATGGTTCTGAGCCCACAGGCCCAGCAACTCACTTGCTCAAAGTATTTGGTTATGGCTAGGAAGTTTTCATAACTTTGCCCCCTGTTAGCTCTACTATATGAATGGAAACTTTCACAGCACATACAAATACATATGTAGAAATATTGTCTGCCAAACATATATATAGTTGTGAATATAGTCCCATTTGCCTATCCATACCTGATCATCTTGCTTATCTGCCTATGTATCCACTCGTAGATTAATGTTTATTATTACTGATAATGCAGGATTGTGTATACAGTAGCATTTACTTTTATCATCTACAACCCTTGTGCACCTCTCTGTGTCTTCCTTTTCCTTAGTTATATTGTGCTGGTCATTCCCTTTTTATATATTGTTTTTCCCTTCACCCAAATTAATATGTGTGTCTTACCCAGTTAGTAATTTTCCCTCCTCTCCCTTCCCATTCCTGGTAACCATCAAAAAAATTCTTTTTCTGTGTGTATTCCTTTCATGGACTTTTTATAATAATGGAGTCATGCAATATTTGTGTCCTTTTGTCATTGACTTATTTTACTCAGTATAATGTCTGCCAAGTTTATCCACATTATGAGGTGTTTCTCAGATTCTTCATTATTCTTTGATGTTGCATAGTATTCCATTGTGTGTATGTACCATAGCTTGGTTATTCATCCATTGATGGGCACTTAGATTGTTTCCATCTCTTTGCTATTGTGAATAATGCTGTGATGAATATGGGTGTGCATATATCTATTCATGTCCTGGCTCTCACTTCTTTAGGATATATACCTAGTAGTGGGATTGTTGGGTGTTTCTATTTCCAGCTTTGTAAGGAAGTGCCATACTGTTTTCCACAGTGTTTGCAGAATTTTACAGTCCCACCAGCAGGATGTGAGAGTCCCAATCTCTCCACACCCTTGCCAGCATTTGTTGTTTTCTGTCTTGTTGAACTTTGCTATTATTGCTGGAGTGAGCTGATATCTCATTGTTGTTTTTATTTACATCTCTCTAATGTCTAATAACCGCAAGCATTTCTTCATTAGTGTATTTTTCTTGAACTTGCTTTTTGTATATAGCATTATGTTTATGAGGTGTATTCATGCAGATACATATAGTTGTAGGTATTTCATTTTAGCAATTGTGTATTTTTCTACTACATTGTATTCTATTGTAAAAATGCTCAGCTATGTACTTACCTACTCTGTTTTTCATGGATGATTCATTTGCTTCTAATCTTTGCTATTATAAATAAAGTTGAAATGAGCATTTTTATACTTGTTTTCTGGGGGCAAAAAAAGCAAGAATTTCTTGATGATATATAGCTTGTTGTGTGCTGTCGAGTTGGACCCAACTCACAGAGAACCCTCCTTGGGTTGCCGAGGCAGTATCACTATGGAAGTAGATTGCCCAACCTCTCTTCCGATATATAGCTAGGGGTTGATTTATTAGGTCTTATTGTACTGTGTGTCATCAAGTTGATTCTGACTCAGACTCACCATCATAGTGGCACTATGGGACAAATTAGAACTGCCCTATAGGGTTTCCTAGGCTGTGAATTTTATGGGAGCAGATTGCCAGGTCTTTTTCCCTAGAGTTGCTGGTGATTTGAACTACCACCCTTTCAGTTAGCAGCTGAATATTTAGCCATTTTGCCACCAGGGCTCCTTATTAGTTCTTAGGATGTGTGAATCTGTAACTTTACTAGATACTGCTTAGCTGTTCTCTAAAGAGACTATAATGATATACACTCCCAGTAGTGATTTGTGAGAGTCCTTATTGCCCCACATCATTCCTAGAGGGACAACCACTATGGACAAGTTCTTATGAAGTTTTGTCTGTATCATGTTTACTAATGTCCTATGGGCTAAAGAAAGCTATGTGACCAGTGTACAGAAGAGTGAGAGGGGACTGCACAGGGGCAAGAACACTGCAAGGTGTGATCACTGGGGCTATTAGTGTAATAACCTACCACATACAGTCATATATTGCTTACAAGAGACACACTTCAAATGTCAATATGCTGGTAGGTTAAAAGTGAAAGAATGATAAAAGATACACCATACAGACACTAATCATTGTTGGAATGGCTTTGTTAATATCAGACAAAATAGACATCAAGATTAAAAAGAAAAGAAGAAGAAGAAGTATTACTAGAGGCAGAGAAGGATCAAAGAAAATGCATGAGTCAAAGAAAATCCATAGATCAAAGAACAATCACAAGGGAAATTAGAAAATATTATGAACTGAATAATAATGAAAACAAAGCACATCAACAGTTATGAGATGCAGCTGTCATACTCAGAAAAATGTGTTGCTTTAAGTGTTTTTTTCTTAGAAAATAGGAAAGGTTTAAAAGGAGCTTTGGTAACATAGTGCCTAAGGCATTTGACTGCTAACCAGAGGCTACCGGTTCAAACCCACCAGCCACTCCTCCGAAAGAAGGTTGGGCAATCTACTTCCATAGTGGTATGGCCTTGGAAACCCAAGGAGGGGTCACTATGAGTTAGATCCAACTCCACAGCAGTGAGTGAGCGTCTGCTTTAAGAAGCTAAAAAGGAAGAAATTATTAAATCCAAATTAAGCAGAAAAAGGAAAATTAATAACAAGCAAACTTAATAAAACAGGAAAATAGAGAAAATCAGCAAAGCTTGAAATGGATGATTTTAAAAGATTAATAAAATTTTGATAAGCCTCTAGAATGATTGATCAAGAAAAAGAGAAAGCAAAAATTACTAATAATTTCAGAAATGAAAAGGGATATTATTACAGATCTTATAGAGATGCACATTTGTGCCCATTCCAAAGAAAGGTGATCCAACAATGTAAAAATTATTGACCCGTATCATTAATATCACATGCAAGTAAAATTTGCTGAAAATATTTTTAAAAATGGGTGCAGCAGTACATCAATAGGGAACTGCCAGAAATTCAAGCCAGATTCAGAAGAGGATGTGGAATGAGAGATATCATTGCTGATGTTAAATGGATCTTAGCTGAAAGTGAAGAATACCAGAGAGATGTTTACCTGTTCTATTCACTATGCAAATGCATTCGACTGTGTGGATCACAACACATTATGGTTAACATTGTGAAGAATGGGAATTCCAGAACACTTAATTGTGCTCATGAGGAACCTGTACATAGACCAAGGGGCTGATGTTCAAATAGAACAAAGAAATACTCAAAGGTTTAAAATCAGGAAGAATGTACATCAGGGTTATATCTTTCACCATACTTATTCAATCTGTATGCTGAGCAAATAATCTGAGAAGGACAGTATGAAGAAGAATGTAGCATCAGGATTGGAGGAAGACTCAATAACAACCTGCAATATGCAGATGACACAACTTTGCTTGCTAAAAGTGAAGAGGACTTGACACATTTACTGAGGAAGATCAAAGACTACAGTCTTCATAATGGATTATGTCTCAACATGAAGAAAACAAAAATCCTCAGAACTGAACAAGTAAAGAGCGTCATGATAAATGGAGAAGACTGAAGTTGTCAAGGACTTCATTTTACTTGGATCCACAATCAACACTCATGGAAGTAGCAGTCAAGAAACCAGACATAGTACTGCACCAGACAAATATGCTGCAAAAAACCTCTGTACAGTGTAGAAGAGCAAACGTCACTGAAGACTAAGGTGTGCCTAACTCAAGCCATGTGTGGTATTTTCAATCACTTCATATGCATGTGAAAGCAAGACAATGAATAAGGAAGACTGAAGAAGAATTGATGCTTTTGAATTATGATGACAAAGAATATTGAAAATACCATGAACTGCCAGAAGAATGAACAAATCTATCCTGGAAGAAGTACAGCCAGGATGCTCCTTGGAAATGAGAATGGCCACATTTTGTCTTACCTACTTTGGTCGTGTAGTTGGAAGAGACTATATCCTGGAGAAAAATACCATGCTTGGTAAAGTGGCGGGTCAGAGAAAAAGGGGAAGACCCTCAACAAGATGGACTGACACAGTGGCTGCAACGATGGGCTCAAATATAGCAAGGACTATGAGGCTGATGCATGACTGGGCAGCGTTCTGTTCTACACAGGGTCACTATGAGTTGGAATCAACTGCACAGCACCTAACAACAACAACAACAACACAAACACTAAAAGATAATAAGGGAATATCATGAACAACTTAATGGCAATACATTCAACAGTTACAAAGGAAAGGAACAAATATCTGTGCATTTCACTGTACCTAATTATACCTCACTAAAAATGTAGAAAAAAAATCTTTGGTTCGGCATGTATCTTGATTATCATTAATCACACTGGCCTATCTTTAGGTAAAAAATCCAAAAAGGCTATAATTTATATATATTATAAATATATAAGAAGTTGTAGAACTTCATGACTCCAAAAGTAGCAGCAGAATTCCTTTAATTAATCTGTGTTCTTCTGTTCTGCTCATTACATTGTTCCTTGTACTCAACAGCAGGAGCCATAAGGCCATCTGGAAAGTTTTTGAAGAGTACACCATTAATGGTAATAAACAGTGATGTGTGTTTACTCTATGAGTTGAAACTCTCAAGCCAACAACTGCAAGGCATTTGAGAAAATTCCAATTTCACAGAAGGTCTTTTACTAGGAGGCAAGGAAGTAGCTTAACAATGCAGAGCTGATGTTAGGCTATTTTTGAGTGGTGGTGGAGGGTGTTTTTACAGAATGAAAATATAGTAGGCATTGCATAACTCCAAGGAGGATTTTGCAGTAAAAAGATGCAAGGGATAAAATCTTGTTGAAGTGTTTCTTGATGTACTCATGTGTGTTCATGAGCACAATTTTCATCAGCAAATACTATCCAAATGTCACAGCAGGAATCCCAGACAGTAATATCCATAAAGTGAAGAAAAAGGCCCAGGGCAACAGAAAGGTCTATGGCAACAGAAACTCCAAATTAAGTGTCCTTAGTTTAGAATTCACCACTGCTGAGCCTGATCATCTCCATTAGCATTATTGGTGCCAGGCTACTGAGGTGACTGGGCATGGTCCACTCTTACCAGCGCCTTCCTGCTGGCACTGGATATTCCACAAAACCTCATTCTTTCCCCTTTTTTTAGGCCAAAATGTTTATGTCTAACTTTCAAGAACTACAAGTGGTAGAAGTTTTTAGTAGTTAAGGGCTTTGGGAGAAATGCAAAAATGGCCTCAAATCTCAGCTCAGTCTATGAATAGATGGATAATTTGAGACATATTTCTTCCTTTCTCTGTAAATGGAGATTATCATTTAATCTTTACAACAACATTGTTGAGTATGTATTATTACCCTCATTTTACATATCATGAGTGGCTATTGCCTTAAGGTTTCTGGTTTGGAGACATTAAGGGAGAAGCTAATCCCTAGATAAATGAATCCAATAATAGTGGGTATCGTACTCATTGCAGTGCTGGAGGCTGTGCCCCTTCAGTCAGAAGGCTTTCAAAATATGACTCAGAAAGAGCGGCATCATCAGTAGAATCAACCTTACTAATATGGATAAAGTAAAGCTTTCGAGACCTCAATTTGCTGACGTGGCATGACTCAAATTGAGGAGAAACAGCTGCAAATATCCATTAATAATCAGAACATGGAATGTACAAAGTATGAATATAGGAAAATTGGACATTGTCAAAAATTAAATGGAACACATACAGATTGATATCTTAGGCATTAGTGAGCTGAAATGGACTGGTTTGGCCATTTTGAATCAGACCACCATGTGGTCTACTATGCCGGGAATGACAATTTAAAGAGGAATGGTGTGGCATTCATCATCACAAAGGATGTTTCAAGATCTGTCCTGAAGTACAATGCTGTCAGTGATAGGATAATATCCATACACCTACAAGGAAGACCAGTTACTAGTACTATTATTCAAATTTACACACCAACCACCAAAGCCAAAGATGAGGAACACTTGATTGTACTCATGAGGAAACTGTACATAGACCAGAAGGCTGTCATTCAAACATAACAAGGGGACACTGCATGGTTGAAAATCAATAAGGGAGTGTGTCAGGGTTGTGTCCTTTCACCATATTTGTTCAATTTGTATGCTGAGCAGATAATTCAAGAATCTGGACTGTATGAAGAAGAATGTGGCATCAGGATTGGAGGAAGAATCATTAACAACCTGCAATATGCTGACAACACAACTTTGCTTGCTGAAAGTGATGATGACTCGAGTCACTTACTAATGAAGATTGAAGAATACAGTCTGCAGTATGGCTTACATCTCAATATAAAGAAAACAAAAATCCTCACAACTGGACCTATAAACAGCATTACGATAAATGGAGAAAAGATTGAAGTTATCAGAGACTTCACATTGTTTGGTTTCTACAATTGACACCAGTAGAAGCAGCAGTCAGGACATCAGACGATGTGTAGCACTGGGCAAATCAGCTGCAAAGGACCTCTTTCAAGTGCTGAGGAGCAAAGATGTCTCCTTGAGGACTAAGGTGCATCTGACACAAACCTGGTATTTGCAATTGCCTAATATGCATGTGAGAGCTGGACAATGAATAAGGAGACTGAAGACTTGATGCTTTTGAGTTGTGGTGTTGGTGATGAATGCTGAAAGTACATGGACTACTAAAAGAACTAACAAATCTGTCCTGAAGGAAGTGCAGCCAGAATGCTCCTTGGAAGTGAGAATGGCCAGACTTCATCTCACCTACTTTGGTCATGTGGTCAGAAGGGACCATTCCTTGGAAAAGGATGTCATGCTTGGTGAGGTGGAAGGTCGGCGAAAGAGGGGAAAGCCCTCAATGAGATGGATTGACACAGTGGGTACGGTGATGGCTCAAGTATAGCAAGGATTGTGGAGCTGGAGCGAGACCGGACAGTGTTTTGTTCTGCTGTGCATAGGGTCACTATGAGTAGAAAATGACTCTACAGCACCTAACAACAACAACAACATACTGATTGTCCCCACCTCCTCCTGCCCTACCAACCAGCATAGTGCTGGGTGCATGGTATGTGTGCAGTAAATACTTACAGGATGAATAGATGGATGAGTGCATCCAAACTGGAATCATTCATTCAATAATCATCAACTCTATATCCATCACTGATGTTGTGGGAGTCGCAAAAGGAACCCAAAACGTGCAGCCTTGAAATCCCTTAGCTTCTAAATAAGAACATTTGGCAGACATGTGAAACCACCAAGGAAAACAGGAGGACTTTTTAATAGCAGCCTCTCGTCATAGGATTCCCAGCCTCTCTCATTTCCCAAGAAGATAGCATTTCATTTGGTAATAATGAAGTTCTCAGAGAGGCTCTTATAAACCCTTTAAAAGATCTTTCTCCCAGTTTTCCTCAGTCTCTAAGAAAGCTTAAAGAGTAGACCTTTATTAATAGTTCTATTGTCCCAGGAATAAAATGGACCCACAATTTCCATGAAACCCTCACTTTGTTAGCTTAGATGTTGTGGTTATGTAGAGAAGGGGCAGAGAGTAGAGAGATGGGGTCATAAAGTTATTTGATCTTCTGAGAAGTGAGGATGGTGTACTGGGAGGGTTGTGCTCACAGCTGGGACTAATGAGTTCATATCTTGCCAGACACAAAAATCAAGGATAACGAAATTTTCCCAAGCAGCCTTTGCTTTTTCTGGTACCAAGAAAACAGAGAACTCAAGAGTAAAGAAAAGGAAATAGACTTAAAGAAAAAAAAAAAAAAAAACCGTTCCCCCAGACTTTATCTGGCAGAGAAGAAAAAAAAAAAAATCAAGGATAACGAAATTTTCCCAAGCAGCCTTTGCTTTTTCTGGTACCAAGAAAACAGAGAACTCAAGAGTAAAGAAAAGGAAATAGACTTAAAGAAAAAAAAAAAAAAAAACCCAGTTCCCAGACTTTATCTGGCAGAGAAGAAAAAAAAATACAGTGAAGGCAAGGAACTTTTCCAAACCCCCAATATGCCTTTTTGTTTTTTTAAATTCTCTCCCTTAATCTTCAGTCTTAGCATAATATTCTACTTTTAGTGTTACCAAAACACCCCAGATCTCACAGTCCAGGAATAAAACTACATTTACTCTTAATGTCCACTTTCCTCTCTCCCCCTCAAGTGTCCCCCAGCTATTCTGAAGGCTTTCCTAGTGTCACTTTTGTTTGCTCAGGAACAGACCTCAATTCTCCCATTCCAACCTCATCCTCACCTCCCATCCGTCTCATATCCCAGCCTCACCTTCATATCCCAGCTTCACCCTTATGCCACCTGGCTGCTGCTTCTGCTGCTGTGACCCTCTCAAAACTGCCAACCTGCTAAGCAAAGCTTCCCTCTGCCCAGTGACTGCTAATGCCATTCCCCAAACCCCTTGGCCTTGGTGGGAGATACTGCTCTCATCTTTATCCCTTCTTCTGATACATGGGATATATTTAACAGCAGAGTTAAAATAAAACTGTACCCTTTAATGAGTTGTATTGGAGTATTAGAAGTCTCTCAGTGGTGCAGCTTGCTCTCGACTACTAACCAAAATGTTGGCGGTTCAAACCCACCCAGAAGCACCAAAGAAGAAAGGCCTGGCAATCTTTTTCCATAAAGATTACAGCCAAGAAAACCCTTTGGAGCAGTTGTACTCTGTAACACATGGAGTCACCATGAGTCAGGACAGACTCAGAGGCAGTGGGTTTATTGAAATGTTAGGAGTCTCTGGGTGGTGCCAATGATTAAGTGTTCAGCTGCTAAGTGAAAAGTGGACAGTTTGAATCCACCCAGAAACACCTTGGAAGAAAAGCCTTGTGATCTACTTCTTAAAAATCAGCCATTGAAAACCTTATGGAGCACAATTCTACTCTGATACACATGGAACTGCCATGAGTCAGAAGTAACTTGGTAGCAACTGGTGTGGGATTTTTAATTGAAATATTAGGGATAATGTACAGGAAACACAACCCAGGGAATGGTTAACAACCACCACACCAGCCCAGACTTGCCCAGGGATCAATTACCAGGTCAGCTCCTGCTTGGCCTCCAGGTATATCCATGCCTTAGGCTCAGGCACATTGATCCTCAGCCCCAGGGAAAAAGAAAGAGTTTTCCCTCACTGTGCCTTAAGGTCCACTTAGGTACTCATTTCTGGTAGCATAGTGGCTAAGACACTTGCCTGCTAACCAGACGGCTGGTGGTTCAAACCCACCAGCCACTCCTCGGAAGGAAGGTTGGGCAATCCTACTTCTATAGTGATACTGCCTCGGAAACCCAAGGAGGGATCGCCATGAGTTGGGTTTGACTCGACGGCACATAACAACAACAACAATAAGGTACTCATTTCCTGCCCCAAGATCAGCTTCTTCCCAGGACAATTAGCAATGGGAATGTCCATTCCTATCCCTCACCTCTTCAGTAAATATTTGTTGAATATTGTATTCCAGGCCGTATAGTAGTCACTGAAGTTATAAACTTACTACCATGGAGTCGATTCTGACTCAGAGCAACCCTCACTGCTTTTCCAAAGCAGTACAGAAATAGATTGTCCCATCTTCTTTCTGCAGAGCGGCTGGTAGATTTGAACTAACAACCTTCTGGTTAGCAATCAAATGCCTTAAGCACTGAGCAACCAGAGCTCCCTTAACTGAAGTTATAGTGGAGAACAAAATAGATATGGTCCTAGCCCCCATGGAGTTTAAAGTCTACAACTGAAAGAAATCTAAATAAATAATTGCACAGTTAAATATTATTAGTTATAAATGGCATTAAGTGTGATAAAGAAAAAAAAATGTGGTGTCATGAGAAAATCTAATAGAGGGAATTAATTAGGGTTGGAGAACTCCAGGAAGGCTATTTAGAGCAACAACACTAAGTTAGGACTGAAGGTTAGATAAGGATTAGCCTGATGAAGAACAGGGCAAAAAGCATCCTGGACTCTAGGTAAGGATGATTATAGGCATGAAGGGCCTGTTGGAGAAAAGAGCTTGAGTAGACCAGTGTAGGCTAAAGTGGAGAGCATAGGGAAGACTGGTGCAAGGGGAGGCTAGACGTAGAAGCGGGAGCCTGTCCATATATATGTAAGGAGGCCACAGCAAGGATCTGGGACTTTATCCCAAGTATGATGGGCTGCTGTGAAAAGAGCATGGTGATGGCATCTCAGACCTCCTCTAACTTCACAAGGAGGCAGATGGATCTAGATTCACATCAACGGCCTAAGGTTAATTCCTATGAGGCAGAGGTCAGACATGCAGCCTCCCTCCAACCTTTTTACAAATTCTGACACTAACCATCCCTCCCACAGCCCTCTCTACCTCTCTGCTGGATTCAATAATTCATTGCACTGGCCACACAGAACTTGCAGACAGTACTCATGTACTCACGTTTTGAGGGCTTATTAGGGAAGCAACTGGTTACAATTCAGCATCAGAAAGAACTCAGGATATAGTTCTTTAATCTTTAGTATAGTTCTTTAAGCTTCTTCTCAGCCATGCCATGCTTCTCTCTGGCCTCAACCCCTTTGCCCTGTGGTCCCTTGGTCTCTACCCTGCTCTGGGAAGTGTTACAAACAAAGCTCTTTTAGCTCTGCCAATAGGTACACAGATAGGTACACAGAGTGACACCCCATTCTGCTAGCAAGCCTCCTGCCTGAAGGTACTTAGCTTTCTATCTTCATGGGCCACCCACTCTGTCTCATGCTTATCCCTTGGTTTTGTTGGTTCTGCTACTTGTGCTACCACCATCTCTTTTTCATCTCTCTGCTGTCTCAGCGTAGGGATCTCAAGTCCAAAGGACACGCTCGACTCCTGACTCTTCTCTCGTGCTGGTAATGAGATGACCCCCCACCTCCGCTTCCACCTCATGTGTTGTTGTTGTTGTTATGTGCCGTGGAGTCGGACCTGACTCATAGCGACCCCTCCTTGGGTTTCCGAGGCAGTATTATTATGGAAGTAGATTGCCCCATCTTCCTTCCGAGGAGTGGCTGGTGGGTTTGAACCGCCAGGCTTCTGGTTAGGAGTCAAGTGCCTTAGGCATTATGCTATCAGAGCTCCCTCCACCTCATGTATAGGGCTCATTTTAAACCTAGTGGATGGCAAAACTGACCAGTCCCCATGTTAGGTTTCCATACACATTATTTGCGTAGCCCTACCCTCACAAAGGAGCTCTGGTAGCATAGTGGCTAAAGCACTTGACTGCTAACCAGAAGGCTGGTGGTTCAAACCC
>NW_006921652.1:7431197-7489807 GCF_000298275.1 Orycteropus afer afer
GAGTGGGGGCCGACTCGATGGCAAATAACAACAACAACAACAGGGGATATTTATGAAAGAGTATCATAGTGATTGAAAGCAAGGCTCTAGGTACAAATCCTGCCTCCACCACTTAGTATTTGAGGGGCCTTGAGCAGGTTTCTTACCTTCTCTGTAACTCAGTTTCCTTACCTGTGAAATGGCAATAACAGTATCTACCTCAAAGAGCTGTCAGAGGCTTAAATGAATTAATTATCTGTGACATATTTAGAACAGAGTCTAGCACATAGTAAGTGCTCAGAAAGTGTTAAGAATTACTATTCTTCTTCACTAGTCCAAGTAGTATTGAAAACTTCTCACTTCTCCAGTGCTGTTCCCTGCTAGGAAACTGCTTGACAGAGTGGAAAGCCATGGGAATTTTTAGTCAGACAGATTGGACGTCAAATTTCTGCTCTCTTACTTAACCTCTGTGAGTCCAAGTTCTTTCACCTGTAAATAAGTGGACAGTAATACTTAAAAGTGGTCCTTGTAGTGAAGAAATCGGAAACCATTGAGCAATGCCCTATACTTGGTGTATGCTCAATAAGTGTTGGGTTCCTTCCTTGCTTAACAGACATTTCCCTCCTTAATTTAAATAGAGTATCTCCAACCCTCTTACCCTAAGGAGACTCAAGTAGGGAAAGGTAATTTCAAACCCTTTCATAGCCCTTTAGTCTAGGAATAAAGTTAAGGTTTTTCAGGAATTACACTTTCTTCCCCCATTCAGACACAATGTGGAACTATTAGGAGTCCCTGGGTTAACGCATTTGACTAATAACCAAAAGGCTGGTGGTTTGAGTCTGCCCAGAGGTGCCTTGGAAGAAAGGCCTGGTGATCCACTTTTGAAAAATTAGACATTGTAAACCTTATGGAGCACAGCTGCACTGTGACACACAAGGGGTCACCATGAGTTGGAATTAGCGGCAATCAGTTGACCAGTTTATGGAGCTATTTAAAAGACAGGAACATGAATATAGACATCTTACATCCCAGAGAGAATGTGGTCCACAAACCACTTACATTTCCTACTGCCAGTTGCACCCTTTACCTAATGCCATACCCACTTCCCCTTTCTGTTCCCACTACCACCTTGAACAGAGTAAGCAAACACAGGCACTAGCCCATAGAAAACACTCTTGATTATCCTGGAAAGTGTAGATTCCTTGGGCTTTTATTTTCAGAGCTGACTGTGCCGTTTCCTTTGGCATAGTCGTGTGGGTGGTAGAGTTTGCTCTGGACACATTCCCCGCTTCATCTACGGTCCTTGCAGTAACCTACCCGGGTTTTTGGTAACCTACCCTCACCTTTTTCTGGCTTACATGAGTCATTTGCATCTCGATGTAAATGTGTCTGAGTTGCTGTATCTACCCCACCCCCCAACAGTCACATTTTAATATTCATTTCCAATGTACAGTGAAAAGTTTGTTCCTGCTAAGGCAATGGAAAACGTTCATAAGCAGATGGGAACCTTCGGAAGAGTCCTTCTCCTCAATCCTTGCAGTCTCACTTATCCTATGCTATGGTTGGCGCTTAAGGGGTAATACAAAGACTTCCTTTCTGATAGGCTTTTGGAGGACCGGTGGGGCAATATAGCATTATCTACAAAGATAAGAAAAAGACTGGTGAATATGACTACCAACAGCAAAATTCAAAATGACCTAATGCAACTAACAGGGTTTATGCCCTGAGATGCTCCTCCAACCTTGAGCCAAAACTAATTCCCTGAGGTCACCTTGTAGCTCAGAATAAATTGGCTCAAAAAAATAATGAGTATTGATTGTGATCTGGGTCATAAAACCAAATGTGTAAATTGTTGTGTGTAAAATGCATCTGTTTTGTAAACTTGCACCCACATCACAACAAAAAAATTCTTAAATAAATAATAATGTCTATTAGTGTAGTGCCCAAAGCACTTGACTGCTAACCAGAAGGCTGGTGGTTCAAACCCCTCAGCCACTCCTCAGAAAGAAGGTTGGGCAATCTACCTCCATAATGATACCACCTTGGAAACCCAAGGAGGGGTCGCTATGAGTACAGTCTGACTCAACGGCACATAACAACAAACAAACATTACCCGTAAGTACTGTGCTCCTTTGAAAAGTCATCTATATGAGACTAAATGGTAAACAATGACTTTAAAACAAAGCTGAGAACATAAGGCTGTGGAAAAATTAGATGAATGGAAAGGGAGCAACCAGAATAGAAATAATTAAATATTCATGCACTGTGAAGAATGCAATCAATTTCACTGAACAAATTGTGTAGAAAATGTTGAATGGGAACCTAAACTGCTGTGTAAACCTTCACCAAAAATACAATAAAATATTATTTAAAAAAAAAAAAAAAGTCTAACGCTGTTTCTTTGGATTTTAGGGAACAGATCCGTCAAGGCCTAGAAGAACTCCAGAAAGTCCTACCAGGAGGAGACACTTACATGCATGAAGGATTTGAAAGGGTAATTTTAAAACAGTTCTAAAACTCCAAATATAAACTGTGATATTGAAACATCAACATAGGAAAGGCTGATGAGATTAAGGGGCACATGTATAAAGGGACTGAATAACACCCAACACAACAGAGTAAAAAAAAAAAAAAAAAAATTCTATAAGCTTATACATGATAACTCTATCCAAAAGCACTGAAGAAATGAATTTCCTTCCTCCTTCCCTGACACTGAGAAGGGCTTGTTAGCTAATGTTTAGTGACACTCATAAATTATACCACGTGTAAGCCCCTCCATTCCCAAAGTGACATTTGCCTGCAAGGTGGCTTCTGTGGTTTAGACAGAATCTCAGTGACTTAAGCCTTCAGAAAAATAAGTCCCAAGCTATGAGAAATAAGTCACTGATCCACCTGCCCAAGTATATTAGTAAATGTAACAGTAACTTTAGACAGACCTCATCCATTAATACTTGAGTGAAGCCTGGGTGAATTATATAAATAATCAACTTGAGCCCTAGCTGCATCTCTAATACCAGATCCCACTGTCCATCATGGTATTTGGAATGGCCAACAGTGGCTATCTTCTGATGGTTCTTTCCTTTGTATTTTAGGCCAGTGAGCAGATTTATTATGAAAACAGTCAAGGTAAGACCATATTTAGAATTACCATTGTGAAATATTTAACTTGTTTTGTGTTTGTGCCTGCGAAAGTACCTCAGTAATTTGATGTTTCCAAAGACACATGTGACATTGTCTATAATCCTTGGACACATACTTCATCACAAAGAGAAAATGCATAGAAAGAAGGCAGATACCAGGTCAAATTCTACTGTCCTGCTGGTGCCAAGAAAAGTTATATGAAAGTAGTTTAGAGGTCTTTATGGCCACAGTCTATAATCCTCATGAACAGTCTTTCATGCTGAATTCATTAAATTAGTAATACTAAAGTCTTGTATTTTGTGTCAAATTTAATTTTCTTGTCCTTCTCTGAGCTCCAAACCTCTTCATAACTGTTATTGGCTATGATATCTTAAGATACCAGTTTGGTTTAAAACTTCATTCATTTAAATGAAATAAATGCATGAGATATGCTTAGTAGTATGTCTGCCACTTTGAAATAATAGCAATTATTAGTATAACTTTTATTGCTTTTACTTCAATATCTTTTATGGGTAACATTTCTTTATCTGAGGTAAATCTGTTAAAAAAGAGTAAGTATTACAGTGGAGCTTGGTGATGTAGTGCCTAAGGCACTTGACTGCTAACCAGAAGGCTGGTGGTTCAAACCCACCAGCCACTCCTCGGAAGAAAGATTGGTTAGTCTATTTCTGTAGTGATACTGCCTCAGAAACCCAAGGAGGGGTTGCTCTGAGTGGGATCCAACTTGATGGCAGTGAGGTTTTTCTGTTTTTGTTTTTAGTATTACAGTGGGGATTTTTCTTCCAGGCCTATAGAGTTTTCTACTTCCTTTTTCATCCTAAAAGGCAATAAATAAGAACAAACCCAGTAATAACACCAACACTTGCTAACATATATCACCATCAACAACATGACTAGAAGTCTGAAAAATCACTCAAAGAATTCTAATACATCTTGCCAGCTGCTGTGACACTTTCAAGGAGCCTTGATTGTACAGTGGTTAAAAGTTCAGCTACTAACCAAAAGGTCAGCAGTTCAAGCCCTCCAGCTGCTCCACGGGTAAAAGATGAGGCAGGCAGTCTGTTTCCATAAAGACTGCAGCCTTCAAAACCCTACTCTGTCCTTTATGGCTGCTATGAGTTGCAATCAACTCAATGGCAACAAGTTTTTTGGTATAATAAATCATGATTGCCATTACTCTCCGCCAAACTGTCTTCAAAGGGTGGTATGTGTGGTCAGCTATAATACGTGGGAGGGATGAGTGACCAACTCATGTGGCAGTTGGCTCTAAGACCTTAGCAATAGTCACGTGGCCTGTTACTAGATGTAATCACACTTGATTCACTGGAGCTCTTCTCAGCTAAAGGAGCCCGGATGGCACAAGGATTAAGCCCTGACTGCTAACTGTAAGTTGGTAGTTCAAACCCAGCCAGGGCTCTGCAGGAGAAAGACCTGGTGATGTGCTCTGTAAAGAACACAGCCAAGAAAACCCTATGGATCAGTTCTACTCTGAGACATGGGGTTGCTCTAAATCGAAAATTGACTCCATGGCACCTCATAACAACTCCCAGCTGGCAGTTCACTATTTTGGGCCATTTTTTGAGATGATGCTGAGAAACTTAGAAGGAAAACCTATTCCCTCTAAAGGCTTTTCCTCTACAAGCAGTATTCTTCATGATGTAGTTGCTTGCAGTCCTAGAAGAAAAGTTGCTGATTCTTACCATATTGATGACCTGGGGTGGTGGAGCTTGTAAGAGATGGACTCTGGCAAGATGGACTGATTGCTTTGTGTTGTGTTGAGCAGGATACAGGACAGCCAGTGTCATCATTGCTTTGACTGATGGAGAACTCCATGAAGATCTCTTTTTCTATTCAGAGAGGGAGGTAAGCCACAGCCTGGCCTGTGTCCAAACACCAACATAGAAAGAGGACTTCTCCCTTCTTATCTGGCCTGTAGTCTTTCTTCTCTGCCAAAATAATAGATATTCTTTGTAAAAATGTCAGGATAAAATTATGTCCGATATGTAAAAAGAGATCCCTGGGTAGTATTGATGGTTTGCACTCTAGTACTAATCTAAAAATTGGCAGTTCAAACCCACCCAGTGGCACCATGGAAGGCAGGCCTGGTGATCTGCTTCCATAAAGATTACAGCCTCAAAAATCCTGTGGAGCAGTTCTACTCTGCAACATGTGGGGTCATCATGAGTCAGAACTGACTCAATGGCAATGGGTTTGTTTTTTTGTTCTAGACGTTTTTTTTTTCTAGACATTTTTTTTTAATTTACTCATTAACTAAATGTTTGTGTCTTCTACATACTATTTTTATTTTCCTTTCAAAATACTTACCTATTTTGTATTTTGAAGGATAAAAAGTATCTATCATACTTTGATTGAAGGTATATTACATTTTTCTAGGAGCTTTGAAACACCACATATCACTTTTAAACAAACAAAAAACATTGATACCATTTTTTGTTTTCCCTCATAATTTCTGCTAAAATAGAAAGAGGAGGAAGAATTATTTGGAATATGTAAGAGTCAATCATGTGACAATCTATTAATCACTGAGATTCCTACTCTTAAGAACCAAAGTTGACAGTAATTGGTAGCAAAGTTAGTGCTAATCTGTCCTTCAATATTTCCTTTTTTCCTTTTCTCTATGTTCTCAAGAAGTACTCCTTAAAGCAAGTGAAAGAATATTCTAAATTAAGTTT
Source organism: Orycteropus afer afer (assembly GCF_000298275.1). NCBI lineage: Eukaryota > Metazoa > Chordata > Mammalia > Tubulidentata > Orycteropodidae > Orycteropus > Orycteropus afer. The sequence goes on from NW_006921652.1 coordinate 7,437,011, forward strand.
TCAGTTTATATAAAAATATTCCTGAAAAGAGGTTTACTCAGGAATTGAAAATAATGTTTACATTTAGAAAATCTTTTCAAGTTTTAAATTTTGAACTATATGTATAATCGACCCGAGACCATAATGTATTTAAGCCTTATTAATGACAAAGGAGGACCTCTGGTGACGTAGTGCTTGATTACTAACCAGAAGGCTGGCGGTTCAAACCCACCAGCCACTCCTCGGAAGGAAGGTTGGGCAATCTATTTCCGTAGTGATACTGCCTTGGAAACCCAAGGAAGCATCGCTAGGAGTCGGGTCCAACTCGATGACAAATAACAACAACAATGGCAAAGGAATTAGCCCTGGTGATGTAATGGTTAAGCTCTCAGCTGCTACCCAAAAGGTCAGAAGTTCAAACCCACCAGCCATTCCGCAGGAGAAAAGACCTGGCAATCTGCTCCCATAAAGATTATAGCCTAGGAAACCCTAGGAGGAAGTTCTACTCTGTCACATGGGGTTGCAGAGAGTCAGAATCAACTCAATGGCACCTAACAACAACAACAGTGACAAAGGCTCATTCAAGCCAAGATAGAAGAAAGATAATACGGAAAAAGACAGGCACAAGGGAGGGAAATGTTGGACACTGAGGCAGGAGTCATTTGCCTTAAGCTCTTGACTACCACTATTCAATTTAAATTCTAGCTCCTTCAGCAAGCACGAAGCATATATTCGTTCATTCATTTAGTGTTAACTGAGGATTTGGCAAGTGCCAAGCACTATACTAGAACCTACAGATACAGAGAGAAGTAAGACAGTAGTTGTCCCATAGGTCTTACCCCATAATAGTGCTCAACTTTGAGAGGCCTCTGCTGGCAAAGGGCATGGGGACATTATGCAGGTAGACACATTATTCCTTCCCCTGACTTGTGCAAAAATAAGTCACAAACAGGGAAGCACACAAATAATTATGGCATGTACTCACTGAACATTTGGAAAGTAATAAGTTTCTATATTCTAAAATTGAAAATATCTGATGGGAATGCCAAGTGGCTTATTTAGACACTAAATAACAGTCAAATAAAGCAAAATCCCTAATAAGGAAAATACTGAAGATAAAATGAATGATGGATATAAAAGGCTTAAAATAGGGTTTAATAGAAAGGAATTTTAGGTATGGCACATACGAACTTGGGAAAATATTCAGAGTGCCAGTGCCAATAGAAGGAGGCTTTTTGAAAAAGAAAGATTGACCATAATATATAAAGAAAATGAACTGTTCCATACTTGATAATTCCAGATAAAGCCCAACTGGAAGAGAAAGGTCACAGAAGTTGTTGAAGATAAGGTTGGGACTAGACTGCTTATTTTATCCTGAAAGGAACAGGGAATATTTTCGACATGAAGGAAAAAAGACATGTTTTTATAACTTCCAAAATTCCGTGGGTTTGAGTGCTAAGACAAGAAAATAAAGAACATAATTCAAATCCGTATACATATACTGAGCACTTACTGTTATGTTTACTATCAAATTATTTATTGTGCATCTACTATATATGATGGGACCTCTGGTGGTGCAGTGCTTAAGGCACTTGACTGCTAACCAGAAGGCTGGCAGTTCAAACCCACCAGCCACTCCTCAGAAGGAAGGTTGGGCAATCTACTTCAGTAGTGATACTGCCTCGGAAACCCAAGAAGGGGTCGCTATGAGTCAAGTACAACTCAACAGCAGTGAATCTGGTTACTATATATGACAAGGATTTCTACCTTTTATTTTTCTTTTCTGAAACACTGAAGAACCTGGAAATCAGAGCCTTTAATAAATCAAATATTAAAGTCAAACCAAAACTTGAATGTTATGCAGTATATTGCTTTCTCTATAGCTTAATTCTAGAGAAGGTCATTGGTTCACCTTTTTGAATATGGACCACAATTCCTATACCATTAAACCAATAACTATACGTTCTATGAAGTGAAATTAATGCTTAAGCTGGAAAGAGCTATCAATAGATGATCAGTAGATACAACAATTTGAGAAGACAGCTTTTGAGGGAGCGGAGTGTACCTGACACTAACAATTTAAAGCCTACATTGAGGTCATTGAGAAGGGGCAGTGAGTTTTCTGAAAATGAAGACATTCTGATAGAAAGGTATATGGTAAGAATAAAAAATGAAAAAGCTACAATACACTGTGCATAGAGCTAAACACTTTATATAAATTATTTCATTTAATCCTCAGAGCAGCATCTACAGATGTACAGATGAAAAAAATCCAGGCTTCAAATCGGATGAGTAACTTGCGCAAAACTGAATAACTAGTAAGCCTGCATTCTTAGCCATTTATCATTCACAGTGTTTCTCTCTTGGATGTAGAAATAAAATTCCCCAATGAGGAAAATCCAGCCTAAAGTACCTTGGAGCTCAGGTATCTGTTACTAGAGGATATCTAGCATGAGTTTAGACAACATACGGCCATAAACCACTCATTGGGAACCTTATTGTAGTATAGCTCCCAGGATCCCAGGAACACTATCATGAGTGTTGGTTACATGTTTCTCAGCAGAAGAAGTGTATGAAATCTTGGTTTGTTTTGCTCAAACTTCCAAAATTCATAGCCTCAAAGTTCTCAAGCATCATGAACAGGAAAAAATATTGAAAAGGAAAATTCTCCAGATGGTTTTGAAATCCAGAAAGACCATTTTTGGATTTGAGTTTGAATGATTGTTCAGAAAATACGGAGGAACAAGACAGTAATATAGCATGCCTGTTGAAGTCTATGATCAACTTATGAAATTCCCTCTGTTGGAACTGAAATTTATCCCACTGGGATGGAAAAGACCCTTTCACAAAGGGTAATGCTGTTCATGAGCATCTATAGTGGTCAGGGCTGTGAGTGAGGAACTCTGATAACATTATCTCATTTAATCCTCAAAACACTTTACAGAGCAAAGCCAAAAATCAGACTCAGGTATATCAGGTTCTAAAGGCCACAGTCTTTTTGTCATACCATGCTGACATTCCAAAGGAAAAAAGGCATGTCGCTAAAAATTCATTAGAGGAAGAAAAAGAGCAATTTTTCCCAAAAATATTTAAAAAGACTTCTCTTGGCCAATAGTTTCCCATTCCCTTCTTGGCTTTTCAAAGCCCTTTGTCAAGACTCTACTTCTGTGGATCTTTCTCAACACCTCCCATTGAACTAATCACTCATGTTCTCCATGCCTTACATTAGAATATGATGTTCCCTGGAGTATGAGCTCCTGGAGAACAAAAACTGTCCTTTCTTCATGGTACCTGGCAATTGGTGGATACTCAATAAATACTTGGTTGATGAAGTTAATCTGGAAAATCTAAGAGGAGTATATTTTCTCTCTGCTTCTCTAACTTTTTTTCTTTTCTTGATGCAGGCTAATAGGTCTCGAGATCTTGGTGCAATTGTTTACTGTGTGGGAGTGAAAGATTTCAATGAAACACAGGTATGAGCTTGGGTTTCCTCATATTTGGGAGCATACTGAGCTGGTGAATGGTAGAAAAAATGTTTACCAGTGCAGAAAGTGCATCAGCAACATAAATACCCTTTATATTGGTTATTTTTCCAGAAATTCTAAGCAGGGAGGAGTTACTGTGTGTGTAAGGGATGTGAAGTCATCTACTGATGAGCTTGTGGTCTTCAGCCCAGACCACCCAGGCAGCATCTTTCTTGGTAGATCTTAAATTGCCACAGGATTCAAAACAGAAATGAACTAGCTTGATTGTTGTTTTGTTTTTTGTCTTTGTCATTTTATTTAACAAATCTTGACTTTTTGCATTTTCAGTGTAAAGAAATTAAAAATAATTGGACAGCTGGGCATCAACCAAAATAATATTCCTCAAGTTGGTTCATAATTTTTTATTTGATTTAATGATGAGAAAATGTTCCCATTCCCTCCTTGGCTTTTCAAGCCAAGTGAATATATCAAGTTTGTGATATATTGTCAAGTGAATAAAATAGGGTCACAAAACAGAGGGATATGTATGAGCCCATTTTAAAAATAAGTGTGTATCTTTACATAAATAGTATGAAGGACTGTGTATTGTATCATATTGTAGCAAAGAAGGAAGGATGGATGGATGATGAGATAGAATTATGAGTAATCTTTTTTTCCTTTTGGTTTTCTTAATTTAACTTTCTTGGGTTTTCTGAAGTTTTCACAATGAGTAAGTGTTATTTTGCAATTAGTAAAAGCGATAAAAGGTATTTGTTTGAAACCATACTCTGGCATTGACAATGACTATGGAAATCACAGAACTATGTGAGACTAGGAATAGAAAAGATCACAGTTTGACTTCTCCTTTCCCTCAGTTCAGTGTTCTACAAAGCAGGACCAGGCAATCCAATTACAAAAGTCCTTTTCTGAATGAGCAGTTTGAGTGAAAGTTAGAGTACTCATTCATTGATCCTCCCCAACAAGAAGTCCAAAATTTATATTTTAAAACTGCTCCAAAAGGAACCTTGAATATATTTGATTTGAATAGAGTCATTAACAGTAATTTGGGTGAATGGGAGAAAAATGAGCCAACAGCTTTCCCTCAGATCCATAAATACATCAACCCAGGCCATATTTTCATCTTGCTGGGCAATTTTACCTGTTTCTCCCTGAGAAAAGTATTAAAACAAATGTAAAAGCTGGAGCCGATTCTTCAAAGCCTGCTCCAAAGCAGCCCCGGTTAGCTCATTATTGATGAAGGTTTTTCAGTGAGGTCCCAGAGCCCACTGAAGACCTCACATTCCTCTGGGTTCTAAAAGTAGATGGAGCCCCTGCACTCAAATGGCCTTGCTAGGGTCTCCGTGTTCCAGCCTGACACATCTCCATGTGCTTGTGTTTGCTGTGTTCTCAGCTGGCCCGAATTGCGGACAGTAAGGATCACGTGTTTCCTGTGAATGACGGTTTTCAGGCTCTGCAAGGCATCATACATTCAGTGAGTAGAGCACTTCCCCAGCACTTGGACACTCAAGCACTTTTTGCTCTTTGTTCTGCTGTGAATCTCCCAATTCCTTCTCTCCAAGGCTGGTGTTCTTCTGCTAGAGAGAACATTCCTTCTTATATCCTGATGCGTGCCACTTATCACTCCTGCTTTCTACACATGCCCTTTTTCATCATTCTCAGGTGCCAGTTCTACTGCACAATGGAATTAACAATCAAAAGGAGACCTGCTTTTAGAGGAAGCCACATGTTAGGCAGACCCCACAGTTGGGACCTGTCATCACAGAGAGGCTATGGCTGATGGCTTATACTTGATCCTTGAATTTCCAAACTTTCTCAGCAGTAAGTGGGGATTCCAGCCACAACCTTTGCAGGCTGAACCTGAGTCACCTGGCCATTGAAGACACTTTAAACCAGTGATTCTCTGTCCTGGATGCCTTTAAAAAAAAAAAAACAACTGCTTTTAAGAAACTCTAATATCTGGCCTTTGGTATGGAGTACAGCTTGGTCTTTAGAATTTTTTTTTAAATCTCCTCTGGGTGATCCAACCAAGGATGAGAACCACTGCATTCAAATGTTCTCCAGGGTTTCCACAATCAATAGCCCTCCTCACCATCCTCAGCTGGGTTGAATGGAACAATTCTTCACACACAAATCGTTTTCAACAGCCTTTTTTCCTGTGCATTGAATATGACACTTCTCCATCTTCCATACACAGGCCAGTCCTTTGGTTCAGCTGGTGTATTGGATGGTGCTAATCTTCAAAGCACCAGCTGCCAGGCTGGTCTGTGTGTTGGCAGCTAGCAGTGTTGAAATCTAGAAGCTCTGCAGTCTCCACCTTTAAGTTTTGTGACCAGGCAGATAGCCAGCAGTTTCTCCAATGGAAGCTCACCAGGCTTCATACTTAGGGTCCAGAATGGAAGTCCAGAGCTCAGAAGACTGTCCTCTTAAGATGTCATGGGGGTCTTTTTCCAGGAGTAGCCAGCCAGATACTCAGGATCTGCCCAGTTGCCCCAAGCCAACTCCAGTTGGCTGTGCTTCATGTCCCCTCCTCCTCCAAGGTTTACTAGGAACTCCAGGAGAGTGAGAAGGAAAAACTTTAGAGCTGATCAACACAGAGTTTAAGTCCTGGCCCAACCTCTTACCACTCACAGATCAATGAACAAGTTATTTCACTATATCTTTGTAAAAATGGACTCATAAGACTTATATCATAGACTTGTTTGAGGATTATATGAGGTAACACTGGAGAAAATATCTACTATTTTTACCAGGCACATAGTAAATATTCAAGGCATATGAAGTATCTTCCCTTCTCTCTCACTTTCCTATCACATGAAGGACATTATTTCTCTACCCCATACACCCACATACCCTGAATTTCCAAACTGAATATGCATAAAAATCATCTAGAATCTACAATATTTTCTTGTCTACAATAATGTTATCGTCTACAATACCAATTCCTAGGCCTTACCCCCTAGAGATTCTATTGCAGTCACTTTGAGATATGGCACAGGGGTATGAATATTTTCAATCTGTGCTTTTTTTCATAAGTGTCCCAAGTATACTTTTAGAACATTGATATGTATGACCTTACCTTAAATTTTCAGAATCATGAAAAATAATTTCCCTTCAGGTGGGGAATTCCTACCTTAAATATGTACAGATGACACTTGTCTTATTTAAAATGTTTTTATTTGCAAAGAACAGAAACCCATTCAAACTACCATAAGCAGAAAGTGGAAATTATTGGAAGGGTAGAGAAGTATCAATCCCAACTATGAGTTCCTAGGTGAAGGATCCCATTAAATCATTTGTGACATCATCATGGCATACCTGGAAATATAAACAAGAACTACAATAACCATACAAAGCAACACCAAGATTTGCAACACATGATTAGCAAACATATTTGGGTCTCGTCATGGATCCTTTAGAGGCTCAGAGGTGGATTATTCTGGGCTGGAGCCTTCATGAGGGGGTGGGTCAGACCTGAATCCCTGAAAGATGAGATAAGAGTGGTGAGTAGCACCAAAGGGGAGATGACATGACCTCAGCCTAAAAGTTCAAAAAGAGGAAAGCATATTTATGGGACAGTAATAATAATAGCCATCTATATAGGGATATCATTGCTGATGTTAGTTGAATGTTGGCTGAAAGCAGAGAATACCAGTACCTGTGTTTATTGACTATGCAAAAGCCTTTGACTATATGGATCAAATGCTGTAGATAATATTTTAAAAAGTGGGAATTCCAGAACACTCAATTGTGCTCATGAGAAACCTGTACAGAGAACAAGAGGCGGTTGTTTGAACAGAACAACAGGATACTGCATGTTTTAAAATCAGGAAGGGTGTGTGTGAGCATTCTATCTTTTTAGCATCTTATTCAATCTGGAGCTCTGGTAGCATAGTGGCTAAAGCACTTGACTGCTAACCAGAAGGCTGGCAGTTCAAACCCACCAGCCACTCCTCGGAAGGAAGGTTGGGCAATCCTACTTCCATAGTGATACTGCCTCGGAAACCCAAGGAGGGGTCGCTATGAGTCGGGGCCGACTCAACGGCACATAACAACAACAACAACAACAACAAATTCAATCTGTATGCTGAGCAAATAATCCAAGAAAGTGGACTATATGAAAAAGAACATGGCATCAGTATTGGAGAAACACTCACTAACAACCTGTAATATGCAGATGATACAACCTGGCTTGCTGGAAGTGAAAAGGACTTGAAGTACTTACTAATGAAGATCAAAGACTCACGAATATATAGAGGTTTGCCAGAGGATAGTTCTACGTATATATTTATATGTGCGGCATATATAGCCGTGAATATAGTAAATCATATGGGGGCAAAGTTATGAAAACTTCTTAACCATAACCAAACACCTCAAGGGAATGAGTCTCGGGGCTTGGGGTCTCAGGACCATAGTGTCAGGGGACGTCAAGTTCAACTGGCATAATATAGTCTACAAAGACAGTGTTCTACATCTTACTTTGGGAAGTTACCTTATGGGGATATCAATCAAAGTCACAAAACAAAATGTGTATGAATTGTTGAGTGAAAACCAATTTACTTTGTAAGCTTTCACCCAAATCATAATAAAAAGTTACTTAATTAAAAAAAAAAAAGCACTACAATCTTCGGTATAGATTATACTTCAACATAAGGAAAACAAAAATTCTCACAACTGATCCAGTAAGCAACATTATGGTAAGGGGAGAAAAGCCATGCCCTAAGATGGCTCTTTAAGTGTTATACAGCAGAAACGTCACTTTGAAGACTAAAGTTCTCACCCAAGCATGGTCTTTTCAATATCTTACATGCATGCAAAAGCTGGACAATGAATAAGGAAGACTGATGAAGAATTGATGCATTTGAATTATAGTGTTGGTGAAGAATATTGTATGTACCATGGACTGCCAGTAGAACAAACAGATCTGTCTTGGAAGAAGTACAGCCAGAATGCTCCTTATAAGCAGGATGGCAAGACTTTGTCTCACATACTTTGGACATGTTATCACTTGGAATGAGTCAGTGGAGAAGGACATCAAATAGTGAGTCAGTGAAAAAGAGGAAGACCCTTAATGAGATGAATTGACACAGTGGCTATGACAGTGGGCTCAAACACAGCAACAGTTGTGAGGATGATGCAAGACCAGGCAATATTTCATTTTGTTGTACTTAGGGTAGCTGTGAATCAGAACTGATTCGATGGCAGCTAACAACAGCATCTATCTAATGAGTAAGTTAGTAACTTAGAGCCATGTCCCTAACATCATTCAAGAGTTGATTTCTGGACAAATAGTTAGAATCTTTTTCTCTGCATAAATCAGTGTTGTCCTTAAATATTTCAGCCTTAGCAACTCACTCAAGCTCAACATGAACCCGGATGTTGTTAAAACTTCTTCCTTCAAGTGGAAATAACACCAAAGACATATAAGAAAGTTTAGCTAAACAGTTCCCTGAAAAGGGAGAGAAAAAAAATTAAAATGAGACTTCAGTTTCCAAACTAGCTTAATGATAACATTCTTGTGAACTTTTATCTGGGAGTTATGTTCGTGGTTTAGACTTCTCCAGTACTTGAAGCCCATGTTTATGGCAGTTGTTAATTCATTTGCTTGGACAGTGAAACAGGGGCAAGCACAGCAAGGCTTATCTTTCTCAAATCAGACAGAAATAATTATGACCTAAAAGCTGGCTCATTATTTTAAGATGCTGAAAAGAAAGCTCTTGCTTTTTCCCCCATCTCAAATATCTATTCCAGCTTGTTCCCATGGACATTGTTTTGTGACTGATTATTTTCTCATAAAAAAATAGAACTGGGCTTAATTATTCAAAGTAGGACTGCAATGTAACTTTTAATAAGTTCAAATGGTTCATAAAGATCTCTGCTCACAGTGACCTTATTTTTAAACCCATAATCAAGATGCAAGCTTTAATATTTATTCATCCATCAAATATACACTGAAAACCTTTTATGGTAGACTCTGACCATTCAGTTATGAGTAAAGTAGAGATCCTGTCCTGGTGGCAATTACAATCTAGTGAGAGACACATTAAAAAAGTAAGTAAGCACATAATTATATAATTAAAATTTTAATAAATGGTATAAAAGAAACAACATACTACTGAGATTAAGAGTAACCAACCAAACCAAACTCACTGCCGTCGAGTCAATTGCAACTCATAGCAACTCCTCCTTGGGTTTCCAAGGCAGTCTCATTATGGAAGTAGATTGCCCAACCTTCCTTCCAAGGAGTGGCTGGTGGATTTGAACCACCAGCCTTCTGGTTAGTAGTCAAGTGCCTTAGGCACTATGCCACCAGAGCTCCTCGAGATTAAGACTAAAGTGGTTGACAAAGAACCTAGAGACTCCTTTGAGGAGATGACCTGAAGGATGAAATGGAGCCATCCATTGTAAGAGGACAGAGACAATGCTCCTGGCAGAACCCTGCCCTAAGATGGCTCATTGGAGAAAATGAAAGAAGAGCAGTTCTTGAAGCTAATAATGGCAGAAGATGTAAGGAAGAATCAGGGGCTAAATCACACAAAGCCTGTTTACTCTAAGGACAATACCAAAAAAGCCAAACTCACTGCCATCAAGTCTCTTCAACTCATAGTGACCCCTCCTTGGGTTTCCAAGGCGGTATCTCTACAGAAGTAGATTGCCAATCTTCCTTCCAAGAAGTGGCTGGTAGGTTTCATCCACCAGCCTTCTGGTTAACAGTCAAATGCCTTATGCACTATGCCACCAGAGCTCCTGATACAAAGTCTGACAATAGACCAGTCCTACCAAAAATTGTGACTCTCCAGAAATCTAAAAATCATGGCAAAATAAATAAAACTCTTTGAAGCATGAGCTCTAGAGACATGGATCTTCAAAGCCCATGCTTTTTCCTTCCTCCATTCCCTAGAGGAGATAAAAATAATAAAAACTACCATTCAGTGAGTTCTGACTGTGGTGCCAGACACTGTGTAGATCATTCTACATACATCATCTCATTAAAACCTTAGAACCACCATTTGATGTAGATATTACTGCCTCTCTTACAGAAGTACATACTGAGAGTCAGAGAGATTAGCCAACTCATTCAAGCCGGCATAGCACAGTGAGCAGTGATCCAAAAGTCCCATATCTATCTCTAATGCCAATGATATGAATGACCTACAGTGCTCTATGGGATGATGTGTATAGGCCAGGAAGTGAGAAGACACTTCAGAGGGGAAGACACTGAGGATCAAAAATGTGAAATGGTTTGGCATGGTTCACACAGCAGAAGCAAGACTGGAACTGCATGGCCTGACCTGAGGGACAGTGGGTGGGTGAAAGAGCTCTTTTCTTTTTGCTCCTAGGTGGCAAGAACCTCTGAAAATCTCAATCTACTCTACAAATGGAGTTCCATCATCATGGGAAGCTAGCCACTTGAAAAAAACTAAAAGGAGCCTCTTTCCTTCCATACTTGCTCAGGAATCTACCTCCAAGGACCATGATAGTATTCCTACTCTCACTTGCAACATATAGTTGATAAAATTATAAGAAAAACTTTGGATGGATAGAATATTGTAGCCCTTTAAGCCAGTAAAACAGTAAGGAAGGAAATACCTCTTTGCCTTTTGTTATTGTGGCTTCTTTGGGAATTTCCACTGACCACAACTTGTGACTTTAGTGCCAGCCCTCAAGTGAAAATATGAAGCAAAAGTCCAGCCAGGCTCCTAGGTCTTTGTTTGCCTTTTTAAAAGTGCTGCAGGCAGTGAAACCGGAACCTGCATGAAAGGCGGGTTCAGACAACACTGAAATGGGTCTACAACTTTGAGTCTCAAGCCTGGCCTGGCTACCATGACTCAAACTCCTCTGCCCAGCTGTCCCTACTTGGTGTGCAGTTGAGGATAGGGCCTGGAGCCAGACACACTGTCTATGAGGCAGAGGAACCCCGTGGCTGGCAGCAAAACCTCTCCATCTAGGAGCACTTCCCTAGAGTAAATATTTAAGCCTGTGTTGGATTTTCTATTAATGTGAGGGTGAGTCAGGGCATAGAACTTTCAGCATATTTGATCAACAGTAAACAAGTATTGAGCAAACAACTATATTTGTAAGGATTTCTCGCAACCTTTGGCATGAACATCCGTGTTATTAGGGAAGCTGTAAGAACAATTAAACTAGGAATAAACCTATTCCATGGTGTATATGAATTTATTTTATTTGTGGAAACCAGATCCTGTGCTCCTTTCTCGTTTTCAGTCTTGGAAAGACAGAAGACATGTACCCCATAGTCTGGCCTGTTGTTGTTGTTGTTGTTGTTTGCTGTCGAGTTGGCCCCGACTCATAGCGACCCCTCCTTGGGTTTCTGAGGCAGTATCACTATGGAAGTAGGATTGCCCAACCTTCCTTCCAAGGAGTGGTGGTGGGTAGTCTGGCCTAGCCCCTACCAAAACTATGACAAAAGGCAAAGCCTCTGTTCCAGCCTTTCCTTCCTGCCTACTCCTTCAAGACCCTACTAGGAACTGCCAAGGGTTTCCCTCCAATCAAAATCTGCAATGTAGTCCCCTCATCATGGACAATTGCTGGCTTATTGAACTAATAATCCTTTTTCTAGAGCTAGTAGATGGAGCAGTATAGTTTAGCAATAGCACCCATTCTCTTAAATCAGGCTTGTGATTGAAGGAAACCCCCTTTTCTTCCTTTGTCCCATCTGAATCCTGTCCAACCTCAAGGTCCAGCTCAGTCTTTTCTTTTCCATGGAATTTGCCCAGATCTCTCATCCACAATTAACTCTCACTGCTTTGAACTCCAGTGGCACTAATTGTTGGAACCACTCCCTTGGCACTTGGGTATTTTTTGTGCTATATGCTGCTCCTCCCAGCTATATGTTCAGTAGCACAAACACAGTGTCTCATTCCTCATATTTCTCATGGTGCCCAGCATCATGTTTTGCATATTTACTAATTATGAAGTGGCCAAGAGGACTGTATAGCATTCATAATCCATGGAAGATCTACACTGCAAAAGTGGGCAGTTTTGTAGCTCTGTTTCATAAAATCCCTTTGGTCCTTCCTCCACTCTCTAGTCCAAGATTGCATCTATAAAAGATGGCATTTTTTGCTTCATTCACATTAGCAGATCTGGATATGAAGCATAAATAGAATCAATTGTAGTTTCTGTATTGAGCAGAATATCTTTAATAAAAATATTGTTTGCCTCGGCAATCATTCATTGGACTCAGACTGGGCAGACATCCAGACCAGGCATCTCATCTGAGCTATTATTTCTTTTCAGTTTATTAAAAGGCCCAAATGTAATAATAATCCCCATAGCCTTAAGAGCCTACAAAGATGGCAGAGGAGTGTATTGAGTTGATCCTCTGCTCCCCCCAGTCCCTTGCTAGGGCCCCCTCCTATACCTAGCAGTCTAGTAGGACCCATTGTAAAAGCCTAGCAACAGCAGAACTTCGAGCAAAATCCAAGAGAGGCTGCAGGAGTTGGCCTGTGAGGAAAGACCACTCACTTCGCCAACAGGCAGGAGGTCTACAAGCTCATCTTACTAAATAAACCCCATTTTGGAGTTCACAGCTATCTGAGCTTTCCTTCTGAAAACAGGAGGGCAAAGTATTTTAGTATTGGGGGGAGGGGGAAAGGAAGTTCCTCACTTTCAGAACTATGTTTGTCCTGTGCTCTTTCGGAGCAGAGGCCCCTTGAATGAAAAACCAACAGATAGAAGGGTAACATTCATTTTCACGAGCTGGGTGACCCCTCTCAGAAAAAAACTTTTGCGTGATTTGAACACAAGCTTTATTGTTTAAAAGTCAGTAAAACCCTCAGAAATGTGTTGTCTTGAGTGTTGAGTATTTCTTTGAAATACCATATAAGTATTCATGAAATTATAGTTGAATTCCAGAAAGATGTGTATAATATTAATTTCTTACTTTAAATTCTGATTTTGTAGACTGAGATTCATCTACAGTGACATCCATTGTTAATAGCAGGCATGCTTATTGGTTTTCAGTGTAGAGTGGAATTTAGTTGGGAAAGGGGATTCTTTTTAAATATCATATAATAAATTGGAGATTAAATTCTTTCACTATTCATTTGTGAATTTTGGGGTGACATTTACAGTACTGAAAGCATGGGTGAGCCAGTTGTATGACCCACACTGCCTGGCTGTTTCTAAAGTAATGGTTCCCGGGCTCATACATCTTGCTCTCTGCCATCAGCTGTTAACGGTGTATGTAGCACTTTCATGGATGCCTGAGCCCACCTCCTAAATACAAACCTCTGAATACTTTTCTCAAGCAAAGTGGTCAAAGCCTTTTACAAAGCAAATAAACCTAGATTTGGGGAGGGAAAAGTGATATAACTAAGACATTATTGTTTTAAAAGATATGCCAGCTTAAAAAAAAGAGGGGGGTGTTGTTCATTGCCATTGAGTAGGCATTTATGTAGTTCTTCATGGGTTTCAAATGTGCTTTTCTATCTGGTTTCTCTTTGAAATCTGTCCAAAAGTTGGCAGGAAAGAATTATTCACCTGGATCAGGTTTTCCAGTATAAATGATTAAACACAAGACTAGTGGTGGCTGATGCGAGTACAAGGATGTATGAGGCTCAGTTCTTGCCCAAGAATAGTAAAAGTAGTAGCAGCAGTAATAGTAGGAGTAGTAACTCCTACTAGTAATAATAACAGCTACCATTGTTTGAACACTGAATACATGTCAGACAGTCTCTCATAAGTGCTTCCTGCTAAGGCCTTTCTGAATGTATTCCCTGGTACCTTATTTGTAGTGAAGGGCACATTCTGATTTAAAGATGTCTGGAACTTGAAGTAGGCTGGTCCAACAGTGATTAACTATCTTTTGACCTGTCTGTTGTTGTTGTTATGTGCCGTCGAGTCAGCCCTGACTCATAGCAACCCCTCCTTGGGTTTCCGAGGCAGTATCACTACGGAAGTAGGATTGCCCAACCTTCCTTCTGAGGAGTGGCTGATGGGTTTGAACAGCCAGCCATCTGGTGAGCAGTCAAGTGCCTTAGCCACTATGCTACCAGAGCTCCTCTGTCTAAAAGGCAAAATCTTATTGCTCTGTCTGTATATGTGAACATTATGTCATTTGATCAATAAAAAATCCTTTGAAGTCAGTGTTTTTATTATCCCCATTTCATAGAAAAGAAAACTGAGATTCAGAGGTTTAAGAACTTGTCCTAGTCCACACAGCCAGTAAGTGATGGGGCTTAGATTTGCATACAAATCCACTCATAGTCCAAATCTGTCTCCAGAATCACTTGAGAGTAATAACTACTATCTGTTGAAGACTTAGCAAGTTCCAGGCACTCTGCCATGGGCTCTGTCTCACTTAGGCTTCCCAACACACAACTACCTTATGCAGTGAGTATTATTGTCCTTCCAATTTTATAGATGAGGAGATTCAGGGAGGTTACAGAATTTTTCCAAGGGTGCCACTAGTCATGAGTGAGTTGGCCCAAGCAATTTGATTCCAAATTTCAAACTATTACTCATTATGTTAAACTGCTTTCCAAAACTGGGGCTCTGAAAATGTAAACTTTTTATCAAGGGGCATAGGCCAGGTAAGTAAAGGGCCAAGGTCAAGAGCCAACTCCTCACATTGGATGATACTGGAGCCATGTAGTGGTCTTACCCTGGACTCTCAAGGGTCTAATTATCCCCTCCTCTCAAAACTTCTCATGTCTAACATCAGAGTCAGGAAGTTCTAATGACTCTCATCCATTCTATGATCCCTCTTCAGCGATTCTCCAACCTTGTGTTTACAACTCTTCCATGGCTAGCTGTACTGCCTGGGTAGAAGAGGGATCCTCTCTGCCTCCCACCTCCCATACAGTCACCAGGCCCAAAGCTGGGGGCACCCTACAATCTGGGATGCTAATACCAAACCAGAAACCAAACCAAACCACTGCCACTGAGTCCATTCCAATTCCTAGTGACTGAATAGGTCAGAGTAGAACTGCTCCCATAGGTTTTCCAAGGCTGTAAATGCTATGGAAGCAGACTGCTTCATCTTTCTCTTGCAGAGTGGCTGGTGGGTTCCAACCATCAACCTTTTGGTTAGCAGCCAAATAGCTTAACCACTGCACCACCCGCGTTCCCTGCAAATAATCAGAGGAGTTCCCAAAGCTACCTAGTGCCATGGTAACTTCCTACCTTTTAAAACCAAACATTTCAAACTAATAGGAGCCCCAGTTCCAGACAAATGCTGCCCATCCCCCTCACTGATAAATTTCACTCTATTCACTGTGATGCATCTCTTCCAGATGTTTTAAGTTAAGATTGAGAAAGTTGTGTTTTTACTGGATTGAATTATAGTGCTTGGCTGACATGTTTTGGCCCTTCGTAAACTTCTTAGATTTATCAGCTAATTGCAGACACTTTTGAGAGAATAATACAGCATATGTTTGTTATGCCAAACCTGGTGGAGTGTCTTTGTGGTCAAAGATTCACTAGGTTTTTCTTTACAGAGCTTAAGGCTAAGTGGTAGAATTGGTTCAAAAAATTTAGTTTAAAGTCAGGAATTTATGTGGATGAAAATTTCATTTAGGTATTTTGGTGAAGTTTGAGGAATAGGGATAGAGTTGACCCAATAGCTCAGTTTTTTGTTTTCTTGAACTGTTTTGAAATTGTTAGTTATGGATGATAAAAAGTGTATTAGAGGATGTCAAGTGCCTGAGGAATTTTATTTAAAACTTCAAAACAAAAATCTTTTAATCCTAAAGCTATTATTTAAAAAGTTTCTCCATCTGGGTTAATTCTGTTTCTTCAAATGTAACCTGTTGAGAGGCTTGTGCCTGTGAACATTTCACAAAGGGGTGGCTCCTTCAATCCCGGCAACCACTGGCTCAGGTGGCCCATCAGTCAGGAGGAATCCAGCAGGAGCTTGTTGGGAGATAGACAATCATCAGAATTCTGGTAGGGCAATTGCTGTCTGGGATCTCAGTCATTGTACACCAAGATCCTGGCAAGCCCTCTCTTAGGACATTGCTGTGCACAAGGCAGGATGACTAATGGGAGTTAGAGCTAGGAGATTTGACCATAGGAAAGGGGAGGAAGGAGAAGCCAGCAGGGAAACACAGGTCCCCAGGATATATCCTTGGAGTCCCTGATCCTAAGTCAGAATGACAACAAGAAGAGAGTTGGGTCAGTGCTCAGGGTTAATACCAGGCCCATAGAACCAAATGTGGGAATGAGAGTGACTAACAGAAATGGGTAAGGGATGTCGGACAGGATGCATAACTTCCTGCTATGTCAGGATAAGCTTAGAGACTGGCAAGACACTGAGGTACTGGGGTGAGATGGGCAGCTGGGTAAGCCAGAAGCAGAGGAAATGCTGCTGAGGTTAGGAAACATTTTTTTGACAAAAAGGAAACAAATTGGTCCTTATCATGGAATAAGGAGGAAGCTAAAACAAATAGGGAAATTAGAATATGAAAATACCATTAAATTGTACAGAGTGGGAAGGAATGTCTCAAAAAGTAGTTGAAAAATCTGATTTTTAGAATTGTCGAAAAAAGAAATACTGCTTCTTGTGAATTTCAGGTATATAGCGCTACCTAAAAACCAATTGTAAGAGACCTGGTTTCCGTGACTAAATATTGTTTGTATGTTTGTCTGTATGTCAGATAAATATTTTTTAAATATATTTTTAAATAATATGCTCATTTCATTTCACAATGCTTCTCTCTGAGGATGCCCACAATCTCTCTGGAATGGGTAAATATTATCTCATTTAAGAAACTGTCTTGCTTTTGTCTCACAGATTGAAAATCTTATAAATAAGTGTATGTTCTTCTCATTGCTACTGGAAAGCTTGGAACTAAATTCATGAGCCATTTCTAGCAAGAAAATGAAATCCACATTATGTACTGTTCTCACTCCTTGCTTTTTCTTCCTTTTATTGTCTCTAAAATTCATTTTCTCCCTTATTATAACTTATTGTACCTTTTATTTAATTGCATCTGTGTATCACTTTGGAGCTCTGGTAGCATAGTGCTTAAGGCACTTGACTGCTAACCAGAAGGCTGGCGGTTCAAACCCACCAGCCACTCCTCGGAAGGAAGATTGGGCAATGTACCTCCATAGTGATACTGCCTCGGAAACCGAGGAGGGGTCACTATGACTTAGATACGACTCCACAGGATTTGTTGCATTTTTTTGTGTATCACTTAAGCTGGAACAAAGAGGAATACATAAATAAATATATCAATTGCTGCCAATAAATGGCCATTTCCCAAAGCTAAAAGATGCTTTCTTCTTTTACAGACTTTAAATTTTATAATTATACCACCATTAATTGCTTTAACAAATGACTCTTTCATGAATAGAGCAATAGTTTCCTTCAGCCCTCTGAATCATCACAAATTCCAAAAATAAGTGATGACCAAATAAAGTCACTGCATTTGGTTGGTACATTAACTTGGTGCTCTGTACTTGCTTGAAATGCTTGGATGAAATTTCGGAATCAACCCAGGCAGTCCCAGGTTATGAACAAGATCCATTCCTAACTATGTCTTTATGGATTTGTAGGTCTGTTGGAACAGGTGCATACGGATCTTATTTAGCCTTACTTCAGTGCAAGAAAAGGCTCCAAACCTTCTCAGGGATTTAAAGCTGCATGTGCAGCAAGTGAAGGTGATTGTGATAAAGAATTTGTGGCAAGCAGAGCTGGGTTTAAGGAGCTCTGGTGGTGTAAGTGCCTAAGACATTTGACTGCTAACCAGAAGGCTGGCGGTTCAAACACACCAGCCACTCTTCGGAAGGAAAAGTGGACAATCTAATTCCGTAAAGATTTGCTTCCTCGGAAACCCAGCGGGGGTAGCTATGAGTTGGAATTGACTCGATGGCAGTGAATTGGGGTTGGTTTAATTGTTTGAAGTTAAAGGCCAATTTACATAGTATTACAGGGAGTGTAGGCGTTGTTCATAATCTGGGGACTGCCTTATTCCACAAGAGCCAAGATTTGCAAATGGTGGAGAAACGCGTAAACTATCTGTCAGATACCCTGCACTGGCCAGGGGAAGTCTTTATTATTGACTTTGTGTGGTTGTGGATGTCCCAAGACCCTCCACTCAACCCTACAAAACTCTCATTTGGGAAGAAGAATACATTTCCCTTTTAAATCAGGCCCAAGGAATCATCCTGGTAA
The DNA here is from genome assembly GCF_000298275.1 of Orycteropus afer afer. Lineage (NCBI taxonomy): Eukaryota > Metazoa > Chordata > Mammalia > Tubulidentata > Orycteropodidae > Orycteropus > Orycteropus afer. Next base: position 7,455,617 of record NW_006921652.1, read on the forward strand.
GTGAGGCACATTAAGCAGCCTTTAGAGCTGTCTCCCACAAAATCTTTCCACACTTTTAATGAAAAGGGAATCCTGAGTAATCTGAAAATGCAGTTCCTTTGGGGAGTTGGCTGCTTGCTCCATTCCCTCTCTCTAGTTTCATCTCTTTTATTTCTACTCTTCAGGCTTCTTTTGTTCCAGCTAAAGAGGTCTCTGTATTTCTACTTCTTTTACCTTTGCTTATGCTATTCCCTGCCTGGACCTTAATCGTACTCTAACCCACTCCTCTCCTCTGAACTGAGTCCTACCCTCGGTGCTCACCTCTTGAAGACCCTCCCAATGTGCCAGTTCTCTCCACCCTACACTCAGTAGCTCCTTCTCTCCACCCTTTTACTCTGGCAACTACTACTCATGTCCTGACATTGTTCTTTATCTTTTCAAGTGAAAGCTCCATTCCCTCAACTATAAAGCTCCTTAAAACTAGTACTGATATTTTAGAGACTCAATAAATATTTATTAAGAAAGATTGAATAACTTTTGTGGTTTTGGTACATCCAGAAGCACCTTGCACAATGATGACTCATTAAATATTTGGTGATGGTAATGATAAAGATGTTAAGTTATCATCCAGACACACACACACACACACACACACCCCACCTAACCTAATAGCCTTAAACCTTCATATCTTGGTAGCTAAAAATAAAACCTAAATGCTCTGCTTTAACAAAATAAGTTGTAAATTATTTTGTTATTATTATTCTTTTTTCTCTTAGATTTTGAAGAAGTCTTGCATTGAAATTCTAGCAGCTGAACCATCCACTATATGTGCAGGAGGTAAGTAGAAATTAAATCATAATTCTCCCCATGGTGTTCATGAAATACTGAATTTCAACCACTTGTTTGCTTAATTTGCCAGATAGGGAGAATGGGGTAGCAATAGGGGTGAGAGTTGTTAAATAAATTTTCTTCTAGGAAAAAAGAGAAAAAGGAAGAACATGTCAATTACCAAGTTTGAAAAGGTCTGTTCTAATTGTCTCCTTTTATGGAACCTAATTACAAGGGAAGGCAGAGGTACTGGATCCCCGCACATCGCCACCATCAACACCCTGCCTCTGGGGAAAAAGTCTAATTCTTCATCCTCATGGCAGCCCTATAGATACTAGAAGATCATAGTGATCATAGGCCACCCCGAGAATTTTGTTACATTTAATTGTTTAATTGATTCTGGCCTTTCTCCCTAATTAATATATTAATCTTAATAAGTTGCTCAGTTCACCAGTCCTCACAAAATGGTAGTGATAGCTGCAGTTGTCCAAATAAAGAGCCATTATAATTTTGTCATTAATAAAGATAGGCTTCACTGATACAAAGAATTGGCCTTCTTTAGTCACAATATTTTCTCTAATTAAAATTTGGGTCTTATTTTGTATTCTAGGAGCTCTGGTAGCATAGTGCCTAAGGCACTTGACTGCTCACCAGAAGGCTGGCGGTTCAAACCCACCAGCCACTCCATGGAAGGAAGGTTGGGCAATCCTACTTCCGTAGTGATACTGCCTCGGAAACCCAAGGAGGGGTCACTATGAGTCAGGGATGACTCGACAGCAAACAACAACAACATTTTGTATTCTAATGAACTGCCTAAAAGCTAGTCTTATATGATAATTCCTGGAAAGTTTCCCATCACTCTTCTGTCTTTCATTTATAAAGCACTAAGCTCCTACTGAATGGTAACCGCTATGGTAACCTGCTAGGTGCAGGAGATGTAAGAAGGATACATGGACTCCTTGAGTCTCTATCTTCCAGGAACTTACACCTTTTACGATGGAGAAGCCATTGTTGATACCACCCCCTATTCCCTTTCTAGTTTCTCAAAATACCAAGTTCCAGGTATTAATTTAGGAACAGAAAATATGGCTTGCAGCTCTGATAAGGCAGTAAGCATTGAAGGAAGAATGTTTTGGCATTTCCAAACACTGCATATTTCATTGCTAAGTGACCTATTTTATTGCAGTAAATGAGAGAATTCCTTGAGGATTTCATTCCAGTTTCTGGGCTATGTTTTAGAACAGCTGAAAAAGAACTTTCAGGAAATTAGAGGCACTGAATTATCTGTGCCAACTGAAAAACATTAAATATACAAACAAAAACAAATAAATAAATACTTGGTGACTGTGACGATTTTCCAAAGAAAAGTAATTTTTAAAAGATTATTTGTTGGACTTTAAATAAAATACAGGCAACACAGGCATCAGGGACAAATGTGGTTGCCACAGAGGTAGACTCCCTTTAAGATAAAGAATTTTAAAAAGTCTCACTTTCACAAATCTGGCTAAAGCATGTGGCCCCATAAACCCAGTGCTAGAGTCCCTTTGCAGTGATGAGCCCCAGTTAGGCTCATTAGTCTCAAGGTCAGTCCACCTCTGGGCTTCCTGAGCTTTTTGTAGAATCAGGGAATAAGATATTTAGGTTAATTTAATTTTGTATATTCTGTGTGGGATTATAAAATATTTTTTATATTTCTCCAGTTTTTAACAATTTGGAACACAGATATAATCTCTTAATTGTCTACTTCTAGAAAGATTTACAGCCTCAGGAACCCAATGGGAGTTACTATGAGTTGGAATCGATTCAATGGCAGTGAGTTTGGGGTCTTTTTTTTTAACACTTACCTAAGACTCACTAGCTGGGAACTCTGGTGGCATAGTGCCTAAGGCATATGACTGCTAACCAGAGGCTGGAGATTCAAACCCACCAGCCACTTCTTGGAAGAAAGGTTGGGCAATCTACTTCCATAGTGATACTGCCTCGGAAACCCAAGGACAGGTTGCTATGAGTGAGATTCGACTCCATAGCAGTGGATTTAGTTTTTCAGTAAGACTCACTAGCTACTCCAGTAGGCTTCTTGAGGACAGGAAAGAAGTCTTATTTCTCTCTACTTCCCACTGCTTAGAAGAGTACCTGCACTTAATAAGTGATCAATAAATTTTGGCTAAATGTCTTGATTCATGTATTCCTTCAAGAAGCAATGCCATTGGTTTTGGGTTCTTTGGTCCTTATTAATCTCTCACACCTAACCATGAAAATCACACCTTTGAATTATTGAATTAAAATGAAGCAAAATTAGAAATTAATAGCCAAACATAGGACAAAACTAAATTAAAATTGCACCCTTGTGAACAATAGAAAAATACCTTCCTTCATAACTCTGGAATCAGGAGTAAACCAAAGTTTCTTCACATACTATTGAAGTCGTTGAGGCAATCAAGCACCACACATACAAATTTAAGGGATATGGCCCAGAAATGCCACATTCCATGAGAGCTGATCCTAGCATAGTCATAGTTTTAATACTCTTCTTATTAAATGAGAAAGATAAATAAATGAATTAAGAATTAAAAGATATTTTTGACACATATAACTGGGGTGAAAAGAAAAGCAATATACAATAAGGGGGAGGTCAGCACAAAATGATCAAGGCAAAGGACGGCACTGGAAGGAGGCAGAAAAAGTTAAAGGCAACAAAGGTAAATACTATTTATGCACAATCCTGAAATAACAGTATTTACAATAATCTGAGTAGATACACAGACACAGAAGATGAACAGGAGTGGGAAGGAGAATGACACTATATAATATATATATATATATATATATACACACACACACACACACACACACACAAATATACACGTTGGACAGAAAATATTTCTACATGTATATTTATATGTGCTGCAAATATATCCATGACTATAGTAGAGCATACTGGAGCAAAGTTATGAAAACTTCTTAGCCATAACCAAATACCTTGAGGAAACGAATTGCTGGGCCTGGGGGCTCAAGACCATAGTCTCTGGGGACATCAAAGTCAGTTGGCATAACATAGTCCACAAAGACAATGTTCTACATCCTACTTTGGTAAGTAGCAACTGGGGTCTTAAAACTTTGTGAGCAGCTACCTTATAAGGTGCAGCTATTGGTCTGTCCCCATCCAGAGCAAAGAAAATCAACTACACATGGAAACAATTAGTCCAAAGGACTAATGGACCATGCAAAACCAAGTCTCCATAACCCTGAGACAAGAAGAACTAGCTAGGGCCCAACTACCACTGCTGGATCACAATAGGAAGTCCTAGATACAATGGAAGAAAAAAAATGCAGAACAAAACTCAAAAACATAAAAAAGACCAGACTTACTGGTCTGATAGAGATTGATGGAACCCAACCCCCATGACTATGGCCCTTAGATACCCTTCCAGCCTGAAATTGAACTTACCCCATGACTTAACTTCCAGTAAAACAGTAGACAAGCATATAAAATTAACAATAACATAGGGGAATACATACTCATTAGAACAACCAACCTTATGAGATCAAAGCTCAGAAGGCAAGAAGGAATAGAAAAGAAGGACAAATGGAAATAATAAGCATAGGGAGGAAGTGGGAAGAGTGATGCTACATGGTAGGGATTGCAGTGTTAGGAATCAAAATGTGTATGAATTATTGACTAGAAAACCAATTTGTTCTGTAAACTTTCACCTAAATTATAATAAAAGTTAAAAAATAAAAAGAATTAAAAGGTATTTTTTAAAACCTAAGGAGAATGCAAGAAAAAAATTCACAAATTAGAACACATTAAAGCAATACAATTAATAAATTATTCCAAGGGCTATTTCTTTGATTGAACTAACAAAATAGACAAATCTGGTAATCCAAGCCAAGGGATCTTTCTTTGGATATTTTTAAAATTCTGGCCTATGTGTAATATTGTGTATTTTATAGACAAACAATAAACTCCTATATTGGAATAAACTATCCAATTCTATTTCCTTTATTTCTAATAATGGCAAAATTAGCGTAAGATACTAATGGAAGCTAGCCCTAGATTTTGAGGGTAAAAATAAAGCTCTCACATTTCTTGTATCAGAACTATAAGGATTAAAATATGCTGATTTCAGAACAGCTTTACTAAGAAGAAAAGTTGGCTTCCAAAAGATAACCCTTACATCAAAAATTCATCCATGGACTTCTTTGAAGGTCCACTACTGACTCTGAAGTAACATGACTTTCAAGAAGCACTGGAGCCCATTTCTGGTGACTATGAACTAGTTGTTTATGTTATTGGGTGCTATCGAATCTATTCTGACTCACAGAGACCCTATGTGACAGAGTAGAACTCCTCCATAGGGCTTTCTTGGCTATCATCTTTAAAGAAGCAGATCACCAGCTCTTTCTCCCATGGGGCAGCTGGATGGGTTTGAACCACTAATCTTTTGGTTAGCAACCAAAAGCTTAACTGTTACACCACCAGGATAGACACCCCTTCTGTGATTTCCATTAGGCGGCTGTGAGGAACCAGTGATTTTCATAAGAATGTATTGAAAGCATAAGCTGTTACACAAAACAAGGTGGTATTATTATCATCAGCATCATTTTAATGAGGACTGAGAGTCATGTAAGAATTATGATACTGATAGCATCATATCTACATAAGAAAGATATGCCTGTTGGTTTCTCCACTGGGGGCGGGGGGAAACTGGGGAGAACAGTGACAGAGTTCGGAGTATCTGCACAATGATCAGTTGACTCAGTATGTGTTGGGGGAAAGATAAACAAGGAAAAGACCAGTTGTTCCCATTTCTAAAGTATATAATGGTGGGATGACCCTAGACAGATCTGTGAAGCATGATAAAATTAGCTTTCACCGAAACTTTTCCCCTCACTTCATTGCCCCCAGAGCAGCCCCAGATGAGGAGCCCCACTGAGGCCTGTGCTGTTCATGACACTCTGTGCTGACAACTGCATTCCCCCAAGACAGTGATCTCAGCTTTCTCTCACTGCCAGCTCAGCCACAGCTATGGCTCTGATAGCAAATGGAGCTCTGAGAGAAGCAGCGAGATATGGCAGTGGGTAGGCAACAAAACCAGGATCTAACACTGGTCTTTATATGCAGGGCTGCAAATATCAAGGTGAAATTTAATAGAGCAAGTGAAGTGTGGACGTTGGGTTGGAATGACCAGTTTCACATACAAGCAGGCTAAAGGAAACATGGCTTGGTAACAGTTTATGGGGATAGGGGGAAGGAAGGGGTGTAGAAACAAGGACGATCATTGCTGTCTTAATAGCCAACAAGGGCGTAACTGCCAGAAAAGAAAACTAACTCAATCTCAAGATAGCCATAGGGTGTCCAGATCGAGAGAACTAATAGTCAAACTGTTCTGTATTCAGACCACAGTTCCAAGTCCTGTGTTTTAAGTGGTATTGACAATGGCTTATCCATAGGAGAAATGGTGATAGAACTGGATAGATCACTCTCATTCATTCTCTCTCTCTTTTTTTTCACTCTTTCTCTTTTATTCTCTCTCTCACTCTCTCTTCCTCCCTCACTTCCTCCCTCCCTCCCTCCCTCCCTGCTTCCCTTCTTCCCTCTTTCCCTCCCTTTCTCTCTTCTTTTTCAATGAGTGCCTGCTATGTGGCAACAAGGTGAAAATATACAACTACAAAAATGCATAGGGTTTGCTCCTAATCCCCACCCCACCCCCCAACATGAAACTCACAGTCTGCTCTAGGAGATAGTCATGTATTCATATAAGGTAGAAAATTATGTATTAGCACTGTAACAGAGGTCTGCCTAGAATGGTAGCTGCACTAATGAGCTTCATGTGGAATTAGGAAAGTCTAAAGTAACCATGGAGGTTTAGACTAAGGACTAAAGACTAAGGACCAGAGACTAAGGAAAACAAAAGGCTTAAGAGTGTCATCAGATATTTGGAGGATTCCCACGCAGAAAGAGATTTCTAAATTTATTATGGATCACTTCAGGGTATCTCCAGGGAAGAACTGGAGAGAAATTCAGGGAGGTAGATTTTGGCTTCACACATGCAACATTCACAGCAAACGTTCCAGCAATGGAGGGGATGGTCTGAATTCCCCAGCCCTGGAATTATGTGAGCAGCAGCTAAATAGCCATCTGCAACCATATACTTTCCGGAGAAATTATCCTTTAGTATCCTTTATAACTCTAAGTTTCTAAAGACTTAATTCAATCATAGCTAAAGTACTAAGCACTGATTATTTTGGCTGAAGACAATAAATGCACCTGGAGGTATTTTGCATTTTAGTAGGTGGTCTTAATGGGGAGAGGGAGAGGGAAGAACATCTAATCTGCTCTGATCAAAGAATTTCAGTCAATATCATAGAGGGAAATACTTGGGGAGAGAGAGACTTCCAAGAATTTCTCCACTTAAAACAGGTTCTAAACTGGATGCCTACAGGCCTTCTCCAGCCTGCACATGTTCTTTTTGATCCACACTACTTTTTTAAAAAGTTTATTGCTGACATTTAAAAATCTAATTTCACCTAAAAATTCAGATTTTTAACTTGGCATGAAAAATCAGACCTAGCAAAGCTGGGCCTGTATTTGTTACAAGGTAGTGATTATTGAGGGCTGAATAACTTTCTTTGCAAAGGAAAAGAAAAAAAGTAAAACAAAACATGCACTCTTTCTGGTTCACCACTACTCCCTACTGTCACCCTCATATCCAGGCTTAGCCAAAGGTTGCATTTAGCGTAGTGCTGTGTCACTGTATTCACAGTCTCTATTCTAAAACGTTTAGGAGGTCCTCTGCTTCATCTGTATGGAGAGACTTTCTAAGCTTCTCTTCTGATATAGGTCCTTTGAAAACATTTCTGATTATATATATTTGTAGATTAGCCTCTGTATAATTAAGAGAATTGACCATTGTTGTATTGGCGTTGTGTAATTTAGCTACTCTCTAGGAAATGCACCTTTCTGCCTGAGCACCACTTTCCTCTGGTCCCAGTTGGCCTACAACTTGAATAGTTCATAGTGTACTATCTAAGCACTCCAGGAAGGAAGTCATTGGAATCAAGAGTGCAAGCTGCCAACTGCTCTACATTTGAAGTTCTTGTGCTCCAGTAATGGAAGGAAGTTATAATTAGCTCCTTGCATTGTTATTTCAGAAGCAGTTCTATTTCTCCTGCTGTGTTGAGTTTCCCACTGTGATAAAATTGGGTAAGTTAGCACAAAGAAGGAGGCAGTTCTAGACGTCATGTTTACCATTTAGAAATTAGATGCTTAACACAATCTCAGGATAACCATAGCATGTCCAGGTCAAGAGAGCTAATAGTTCTGTTCTGTGTTCAGACCACAGTTCCAAGCAATATCAAATAGTAGTTTGGTTTCTTTCACTTTTCAGTGTTTTTCCATGCTCTCTTCTAAATGGATTATTTCATTCTCTGCCTGGTCTTTCTTTTCTTTCAAAGAGATTTCTATTTGGAGGAAGAAAGGACTCTCATACATTGTTGGTAGGAATATAAAAAGGCAAAACCACTTTGAAAAACAGTTTTGATGGTTTGTCAAAAAGTTGAACATATACCTACCATATCATCCAGGCATTCCACTCCTGTGTAGTTACCTAAAAGAAAAGGAAATGTATGTCCATAAAAAGTCTTACATAATGATATTCATAATATTCTCCATTTTAAATAGCCGAAAACTGTAAGCAACTCATATGTGCATCACCAGGTGAATGGATAAATAAATTATGGTTTAAGTACATAATGAAATAATATTCAGTAATAAAAATGAACAAGCTATGGATGAATCTCAAAATAATTATGTGTGAATGAATCTAATAATAAGTATGCTTAGTAAAGGAAGCCAGGCCGAAAAAAAAAATACATACTAGATGATACCATTTATATAAAGTGCAAATTAATCCACAGTGACAAAGAGCACAACTGTTTGCATAAGAGTGGAGGTGGAGGAGGGAAGGGGCAGGAGGGAGAGACTGTAAAGAAGCACAAAGGAACTGTTGGGTATGATGGATGTGTTCACTATCTTGTATTATCTTGTGACAGTATACACACGTCAAAACTTACAGATTATACTCTTGATTTGCAAGTTATTGTGTGACAGTTATACCTCACTAATAATTAAAACAAACTATGGATAACATTATGAAAAATGGAAATTCCTGAGCATTTAATTGTGCTAACGTAGAACCTGTATATAGATCAGGAGGTAGTTGTTCAAACAGAGCGAGAGGCTAATACATGACTCAAAATTGGAAAAAGTATACAGCGTATATTTTCACTTTACTTATTCAATCTATACTTATCTGATAAGCTAGAGTCTATCTAGAAGAACACAGTATCTTTGGAGGAAGACTCATTAGCAACTACCTGTGATATGCAGACCACACAACCTTGCTTGCCAAAAATGCTTGCTTGAAGCACTTCCTGATGAAGATTAAAGACTACAGCCTTCAGTATGGATTATACCTCAAGATGAAAAAAACAAAAATCCTCACAACCGGACCAGTAAGCATCATTATAAGTGGAAAAGTAATTGAAGTCGTCCACAATGTCGTTCTGCTTGGATTAACAATATCTATGAAAGCAGCAGTCAGGAAATCAAAAGGCATATTGCATTGGGCAATAGTGCTGCAAAAGGCCTTTTTAAAGTGTTGAAAAGCAAAGACGTTACTTTGATAACTAAGGTGCACCTGGCCCAAGACATAGTCTTTTCAGTCACCTTATCTGAACACAAAACCAGAAAATGGAAAAGGAAGACGGAAGAAGAATTGATGTATTTGGATTGTGGTGTTGGTAAGAACACTGAATTTATTGTGGCCTCTCAGAGGAACTAACAAATCAGTCTTAGAATAAGTACAACTAGCAAGCCCCTTAGAAGGCAAGATGGTGAGATTTTGGCTCAGGAATTTCAGACACGTCATCAGGAAAGACCGATGGCTAGAAAAAGACATCATGTTTAGTAAAGTAGAGGGTCGTAGGAAACAAAGGAAACCCTCAATGAGATGGATTGACACAGTAACCCTAACATTGAATTCAAACATACTAATGCTCATGAAGATGGCACCAGACCAGGCAACATTTTGTTCTGTTATACACAGGTTCAACATAAATCAGTGTTGACTCGACGGCAACTAACAACAACAAAAAAACTGTAGTTAATAAATAAATAGCTACAAAACTTTAAATTTCTAGAATAATGTAGGCAACTGAAAGTAGTTATTATACACCATTCTCTGTATTTTAGGTGGTACATGCCACCTTAAATATCTAATAGGACAGCAAATTGACCCACAAGATGAAATATCACAACAATAATTTTGCACAAAAGTCTTCAGTGACCAGAACAAGTAGAGAATGTACAATAGTCTCATTTTCAGATACAGTAAATTATAGGTGATCTTTATTGAGGTAATTGCAAAGCTATTTATTTGTTCCTCATTTGAATAAATAATGGTAATAAGGAAAAGAAAAGGAAAGGAAGGAACAGAGTAGAATAAGTAGTTATCAAACTATCACTAACCTTATTTTTCTTAATTGAGATATAATTTACATACCATAAAATTCACCCTTTTAGAATGCATGATATTCACAAGGTTTTGCAACTATAAACAGTATTTCAAGGACATTTTCATCACCCCCAAAATAAGTTCTATATTCATTGAGTAGTCACTCTCCACTCCCTGTCCCCTGCTATCAGCCCCTGACAACCACTAATCTACTTTCTATCTCTATAGATTTGCCTATTTGGACATTTCATATAAATGAGATTATACAATACATGCCCTTTTTGTATCTGGCTTCTTTCACTTAGCATAATGTTTCCAAGGTTCATCCATGTTGTAGTGTGTATCAACACTTCATTCCTTTTAATGACTAAATAATATTGTATTGTATGGATATGCCACATTTTGTTTATTCATCTATTGATGGACATTGAGTTGTTTCTACTCTTTGGCTATTATGAATAATGCTGCTATGAACATTCATGTACAAGTTTTTATGTGGATAAACATTTTCAGTTCTCTTTGGTATTGTGGTGAAATGAATTATTTAATATGGCCCTTCTAGCCATAGTCTTTATAACTCCCACCAAATGATTGGGTTGTTTTTAGGTGCTGTTCAGTGGATTCCAACTCATAGCGATCCCATGTACAACAGAACAAAACACTGCCTGGTCCTGTGCCATCCTCACAGTTGAGGATGAGCCCATTGTCACAGCCCCTGGGTCAGTCCATCTCCTTGAGGATCTTTCTTTTTCACTGACCAGCTACTTTACCAAGCATGATATCCTCCTCCAGTGAATGCTCTCTCCTGAAAACATGACCAAAGTATAAGAGATGAAGTCTCACCATCCTCACTTCTAAGGAACATTCTAATTATACTTCTTCCAAGGCAGATTTGTTCATTTTTCTGGCAGTCCATGTTATATTCAGTATTCTATGCCAACACTATACTTCAAATGCATCAATTCTTCTTCAGTGACTGGGTGTAACTACGCAAATGTGAGGTGCTTGTATCCCACCAAGGGGACTGGATAGCTTGCTAATAATGTAAATAAGATGCATGGCACTATTGTGGGGATGGGACCAAGCAGATAAGTTGTGTGGAAGCCTAACATGGAGATTAGTCAGCTTTGCCATCCTGCTAGGCTTAAAAATGAGCCATCTCAGAGGCTGCAAGGGGGCATCTCACTACTATCAAGAAAAAAGAGCCATGATGGAACACGTCCTTTGGACCCAGGATCCCTGCACTGAACCTCTTTGATCCAGGAGAATCAAAGACAGAGAAATGGCAGCAGCAGAGGCAATAGAATCAAGAGACTGACAGGAGACAGAGCAGTGGGCCAAGCCCATGGCGCAAGAAACCTGGGTGTGTTCAGATGAGAGGCTTACTGGCAAAGTGGATTGTCTTTGAGCACTTACCAGCAGAGCTAAAAGAGCTTTATAACACTTGCTCAAGCAGGGAAGAAGCGAAGGGGCCATAGGGCCAAGATGCTGAGGGCAAGAGAGAGACGTGCTTGTGGGCACTGCTGAGAAGAGGCTGCTCTGGTTGAAAAACTATATCCTGAGTCCTTTATGATCCTGAATTGTAACCTGTTACTTCCCTAATAAACCCATAATAATTGTGCTATTGTCTGTGAGTTCTGTGTGGCCATTGCAATGAATTATTCAAGCCAACAGAGAAGTAGAGAATGCCATGGGAGGGATGGTTGGTGTCAGAAATGGTAAAAAGATTGGAGAGTGGAGGCATGTCTGAGCTCCACCTCATAGGAATCAGCCTTCAGCTATTGCTCTTGATCCTCCTTCCCACTTATGAAGTTAGAGGAGGTCAGATGTTGTGGTAGTTAACCTTATACTTCAACTTGGCCAGGCCTGGTTTGAATGGCTGGGCAGCTATATGTAGTTATTCCATTTGTGGTATTTTCTGTTAGATCAGCACTAGATAACCAAAACAGAATTTGGTACCAAGAGAGTGGGGTGCTGCTCTAACAGATACCTAAAATGTGGAAACAGGAGTGGAATTCATCCTTGAACCTGAGATCCTGTGCTAAGACTGGCAGAGAGACCAGCAGAGAGATAGTGCAACAGAGCCGACAACCAGCATGAAACAGAATGACAGGCTTACTAGTCCATAGAGGAGAGAGCTAGATGCTTTTGGGCAAGCGACTTCCTGACAGAGTGGGTTGACTCCAGGCACTAATTGGTAGAAGAGACCGGCATGAGATGGAGCTGCAGGCTTGTTGGCTCACAGAAAGAGAAAGCTGAATGGCTTTGGGCAGGAAGCTTCCTGATGGAGTGGGTTGCCTTCAGGCATTAATTGGCAGAAGCTGAGAGACCAAGGAATGGGAAGTAGAGCTGCCTCAGCCACAAAGGGTAAGACTGGGGCCTCTGGGGGTGAAAGCACCATAGCCTCCTAGGTTTCAAAGAGGCAAATCTTCACCAATTTGGTTCGGGAATGTGGAGCCACTGTTCATGAGGACCAGTGGGATGGGGCCATAGCCACTGTCCAAAAATGAGGGGGCAGAGCTACCATGCCCAAGGGGCAGAGGAATGGGCCTGCCAGGCCATGGGGGTGAGGCTGCGCTCAGATGGTCTAAGAGACTCAGGCCACCCAATGAAGAAGATCTGTATAAGTGCCAAGTTGGCAAGGGGTGGAATTGTGGTAGTTAAGGTTATGTGCCATCTTGGCTGGGCCTGGTTTGAGTAGCTGGGCAGCTGGATGTAGTTATTCCCCATGATGAGACTGGTAATCAACTCCATGGTGGAATCTACTGGAGAAGCTGAGTAACTGTCTTAGGGATGTGGTCTGCTCCCAGTATATAAGAAGATGCTTTGAGAAAGGTCTAGAGCTTTTTGGCACATGTGGATCCTGCATTTGGCTGAGTCTTCATCTCAGTGGCCTGCCATGTTGTCTGCCAATTTTGGGACTATTTCTGGACTTGAACTAGTGGCCTGCCATGTTGCTTGATAATCTTGGGCCTGTGCCATTTTACTTATTGACCTTGGGTTTGTCAACCTCAGCAGCCAGCAGCTGCTTGAGCTAAGAAACACCTCCAGCTCCAGTTGAGGGGCCTTCACCCATACCCTAGAGCTCACACTTTGAACTCAAACTTCTAGCTTCCTAAACTGTAAGAGAATAAATCTGTTTGTTAAAGTCATCCACTTGTGGTATTTCTGTTAGAGCAGCACTAGAGAACCAAAACAGTTGCCTTCCCAAGCCACTGTTACAGGCAGACCTGTTGTTATGTGCCGTCGAGTCAGACCCAACTCATAGTGACCCCTCCTTGGGTTTCTGAGGCAGTATCACTGCAGAAGTAGATTGCCCAACCTTCCTTCCGAGAAGTGCCTGGTGGTTTTGAACCTCCAGCCTTCTGGATAGCAATCAAGTGCCTTAGGCACTATGCTACCAGAACTCCCTACAGGTAGACCTAGGATTAGAATTTCTGGGTCATAGGTAACTCTATGTTTAAATTTTTGAGGAACTGACAAATTATTTTCCAAAGTGGCTGCACCATTTTGCTTTCCAGTCAGCAGTGTATGAGGGTTCCAGTTTCTCCACAACCTGCAACACTTGCTATTACCATTCTTTTTTATTACAACCATCCTAGTAGGAAGAAAGATTGGCGATCTACTTCCATAATGATACCACCTTGGAAACCCAAGGAAGGGTCTCTATGAGTCGGATCCGACTCCGCAGCAGTGAGTTTTTGGTTTTGTTTTTTTAGTAGGTGTGATGTTTAATGCATCAAATCTGTTCTTCAGACAGTCTCTAAATTCAGGTGGGATATAATCAAGGTCATATCTTGGCTCTCATGGACTTGAATTAATTTTTTTCTCCTTCAGCTGAAGAATAGATTTGACGTACTGAACATCAGTGACTGAAGACCAGATGACTTATTTGGTCAGACAGTGGGTTTGGTTTTGGTTATACTAACACATATCATTCATTTATTCATTCAATGAGGTTATATTAAGACTGACTGAGCCCTGGGTTGGGCACAACCACACATCCAGAGGAAATACAAATAATGGTTTCTACCATCAGTCAGTATCTACTCGATAGCACCTAACAACAACACCATCAGGAAATTTATATTATATATTATAATTGAGAACAAAAGTCACAAAATAGTCATTCCCACCCATTGCTGTCAAGTGGATTCTGACTCACAACAATCCTGTAGAACAGAGTAAAATCACCCCATAGAGTTTCCAAGACTATAATCTTTATGGAAGCAAACTGCCACTTCTTTCTCCCACATAGCAACTAGTGGGTTCAAAACCTTTGACCTTTTGTTTAGCAGCTAAGAGCTTAACCACTGTGCCACCAGGGCTTCTTCAAAATAATCATAATGAATATGTATCTTAATAGGTGAAATTAAAGACTATATTCTGATGAAAAATTCAATCACTTCTTAATGCCCAAGTCTCCATAGACATTTCTTATAAAGCCATAACCCAACATGCATATTTCCTAAAAACACTTAGCTGTACCTATTTTGAAAAGTAGGTTCAGGACTTTGTGAATAAATGGAGTTAAATCAATATGTCCTGGTTCTAATGTATCCTGGTTCTCACTGGCTGGCTGATTCATTTGACACGGCTTTGTTACATAACTTACATGTATGATGGGCTGACATTCCAGTCAGGCTGCCAGCTCAGATGTTTGGGCTCTTCTGGAAACCAAATGTGCACATTAACAAAGAGACAGAACCAGGCAAAATGGGAGTGCGTCTGCCTCTGCTCTGGAGTGCTTCCCATAGCATCATTTTCTGTCTTCTTCCTTGGCCTAGAGGATTACACTGTTTGGTTTCTACCATTGCCACGTTATGGAGTCCTGCTGTCTTTCTTCCTAAACACCTGAGGTTGTGGGCACCCTGTATTATAGAGGATTCAGCAGCTGAACTGATAATGCTAGAACATGGTGTTAGAGAAGAGAGCTTGGCGAACAGCCTGCATTTCCAATCTTCACGCCCTCCACTAACCTGTGAGGAAACAAGAGAAGTCACAGATTCCAGACAGAAAACATTCTGAATCAGCAAAAACTTCAAACGGCAGATTTCTGTATGTCTGGCATTCAAACTAGAAACAGACAGTTTTCGAAAGACTTAATTGAGGAAATAAGGTACAATGGAATCCTTCCAAAGTGCTTGACACTTAATACAATGCTAGTTGAACCAATTGAGTGATTGAGTCACGTGCCAAACAGACAGCCAAAGAAAAATATGAAGTCCATCGTCTAAATTTAGAAATCATGTGTGTACATCAACATGCATATCTAACCAGTACCAGTTGGCATCAAGTTGACTCCTACTCACAGTAACCTCATTTGTACAAAGTAGAGCTAAGCTCCACAGGGTTTCATGGCTATGACCTTTTGAAAGCAGGTCACTAAGCCTTTCTTCTGAGGTGTCTCTGGGTGGATTTGAACTGCCGACCTTTCAGTTGGTATTCAAGTGCTTTAACCATTGCACCACCCAGGGACTGACTAAATGCATATATAAATTCTCAATATTCATGGAAGACTGCATATACCCATAACTTTAATTAACAAAGATCTAAACTAAGGCACTTGAACATGAACACTTGGATAGGAGTCCCAGTTTTGCTGCTAACTAATTATATGACCTTGGCAAGTCATTTAAAATGTCAGACTCTCAATTTCCTTATTGTTCAGGTCCCTTAGCATTCTGTTCTGAGCTGTACTCCTTGTAGTACATGTAGTGCCTCTGAGTTAGATTTTAGCTCTTTGCTCCCATCTAGAACAGCTTCACTCTTGTAAAATGGGCAAAGTTGCCTAACATAAAAAAATAAATAAAATTATTTTTTTTAAGAAATCATACCACTATCCTCTAAATTACTCATCCTTCACAAGACTAAGTGTCCATTATAGTAGCATTGTGGTTAAGAACATAATGGTGTAGAGCATGGCATTTGATGCCTGATAGACCTGGATGCCTTTTCTTACTAGCTGTGTGATAATGGACAAATTACTTCATATCACTAAAATCAGTTTTATCATTTGCACCTCCTTGGACTGTGGTGAAGGAGCTCTGGTGGTGTAGTGGTTAAAGTATTTGGCTGCTAACCAAAAGATTGGTGGTTGGAACTCACCAGCCACTTTGTGTGGGAAAGATGAGGCAGTCTACTCCCATAAAGATTTACTGCCTTGGAAACCCTCTGAAGCAGTTCTACTGTGTCCTAAACCGTCGCCATGAGTCGGAATCAACTAGGTGGCAGTGGGTTTGGGTTTAGGACTGTGGTGAGGTTTAAATGACATACAGATACAATACTTAGCACAAGGCTTGGCACATAATGAGAGTACAATTAACATCAGTTATTATTATCTCACCAAACATGACCTCTAAATTAGTTTCCTGAGGACAAAGGTAATATACACTCATGAAATATATTCATCTTTGGAAGAGTCCCACATGCTAGTCCTTTAATCTCATCCTTCCCTAAATAAACATCTCCATTTGGATAGAAATTTACAGTTTAAAATCCACTGTCACCAATAGTGCATTTTTTCCCTAAGCCTTTTAGTCTGTTTTTCTTTTACATACCACACAGCATTATCCCAATCCCCAATTTTTATAGCCTGACAAAAATAAAAGAGGCTGAAGCTTTGACTACCAGTTACCAACAAGCTTAAGCAAGTATTCCTAAATCTGTAGCTAATTAATTACTTGACTTTTTTCCTTCATAGAACTATTAAAAAAGAATAGTTTTTTTACAAGTATTTAATTTATATATTTTGATTAATTATTCAGATAATTAATAATTAATTACATATTCCTATATAGTAATTAAACATACATTATGCCAATATGAAATCAATATGCAGGGTTAGAGACCTCTGCAACTCTCCTGTTCAGAGAGAAATTAGTACTATACTGAGGGACCAACATCAGTTCAAACAAATAATGCTTGACAACTGATCATCAATAAGCAAGACTCTGTTTCGTTTACTAAACCACATACTACTATTGTGCTCCCAGCAGTGATAAGTGTGCCACAGTTGTATCAACCCCTATCTGAAAGGAGCTTTTTTCCTAGTTGCAGAAGAAAAGAAGGAAGAACAGCACAAGGCACTACAAAATCACATGCTACATTGTTCAGCATAGGGCCGTGGTTGGCAAGGAATTTTAGGCACCTCAAGCTCTGAAGAAATCCTTTCAGGGGAGCCCAACATATAAGAAAGATAAAAGAGGAGCAGAGTTGATTGACAGGGAGGTGGATAGCCCCTGTCCCTCTAACCCCCTCTGGCTGCAGAGGTGACAGTTTTAAAAAGTGCCTGACCTCAAAAGATAGGGAAGATCTAAATGGACAGAGAAGAAGGAGGAAGGCATTCCAGGTAGGAGGAACAGTGAGAGAAGAGTAAGGTCAAAATTCAAAGTAAGTAATACACCTTCCTCATGAACACCTAGTGAGAATGCAATTGATAAGTGGTAAAAGTCACCCACATGGTTGCTTTTGGTTTTCAACCTAAACTAATTTTTGAGTATTCAAAGCCTGATGAAATACCAAAGACGCTAAATCAAAGCAAATGGGGAATGGTTAATGGTCTGCAGTCAAATAATGTGTCTTGCCATTATGATCTTCATTTCAGAATCATTTCAAGTAGTTGTGAGAGGAAATGGCTTTCAACATGCCCGCAACGTGGACAGAGTCCTCTGCAGCTTCAAGATCAACGAGTCAGTCACACTCAGTAAGTCTTGTTGAGTTTGGGGTTTGTGCTTCAGTGAAGGACACTCCTAGCCCTCTCTTCTCTCAAGGCCACACACATGAGACTGTATATAAAAGAGTCTTCCTTGCTGAAAAGGCCCCCTGCAAACGCATAGCTAGCACCGACAGCGCCTTGGTTCCAATTGGAAAAAGCATCCCTCTGGGCAGAAATGGCCCCATGGGTACCCAGCTTGATGAGCAAAGCAAGGCTGGACTTGAGCCCTGTCTTGGTTTCCTAGTGCTACTGTAACAGAAATATTACAAATAGATGCCTTTAAAGAACAGAAATCTATTCTCCCATAGTTCAGGAGGCCAAAAGTCTGAATTCAGGGTGTGGTTGTAGGAGGAGGTCCTTTTTGTCTATTTTAGCTTCCAGTAGCCAGCAATCCCTGGAGTTCTGGGCTTATAGATTCATCTGCCTCTGTCATCGAGATGGTGTCTCTCTCCCCCTGTGTGTGTCTCTCTGTGTATTCTGGGTTTTTGATAATTCAGAAACGATTAGATTTAGGACACACTTACTCTGGTATGGCCGCATTAACATAACAAGAGAAAAACCTCTATTTCCAAACAGGGTCATATTTATAGATACAATGGTTAGGATTTTAACACTATGTTGGGGGACTTAATACAATCCATGACAAGCCCCTACTACCTACACAGCCACAGTGGCAGCCCTACAGTAGCCCTCAGGAGGCAGCAGAGGGCTTGCTTCCTAGGCTACTAACATCTCTACCAAATCTTTCTCCAGTGACAGTATTAGAACTGGTTGGTTAGAGCTTATAAAGTTTGGCAGTTCTTAACTAAGTATTGAGGACTCTCAAGGACAAGAGTGAAAAATAGATGGTCTAAACTTATTAATGCTGAAAAAAAACAAAAGCCATACTATTAGGCTTGTGTGTGTAGATTTTTTTTTTTAATCTGGATGATTCTTGCTTGGAGTAGCCAAGATACTCTCATCATGGTGAATACCTTAAGTGATATACAGGAATATGGAAGTAAAACTAAGTTATAAATTATCATGACATTGGCACTCTCAGAAGACATTTGTAGCAAGCAAGTTCTTAATTTGAAGTAATGGCTGATTCTTGTAACTGTCCAGGAGAGATGGGCACACTGATGCTGAGAGGACAGATGCCAGCAGCTCTGATTACTGTTTACATCTGGCATTCTTCACACAGACAATTATCGATTCAGTATTTCTCATGACAGAAATAGTACAGTAATAATATACTGCATTTTCCATGTGCATTCCCAACACATCACATCTTTTTGACATGACAGCCTTGAGAGGTAGAAAGAACAAGGTAGAGGAGGAAGCTCACGTTTATTGACTCACCTCTCCAGGTTCTTCACATGTGCCATCTAACCTGGTCCTCCTAATGTTGTTGTTACGTACCATCGAGTCGGACCCGACTCACAGCAACCTCTCCTTGAGTTTCTGAGGCAGTATCACTACGGAAGTAGATTGCCCAATCTTCCTTCTGGGGAGTGGCTGGTGGGTTTGAACTGCCAGCCTTCTGGTTAGCAGTCATCCTAATAGCCTTACCAAAAAAAAACCATTGTCATTGATTCTTTCTTATAGCAACCCTATAGGACAGAGTAGAACTGCCCAATAGAGTTTCCAAGGCTGTAAATCTTGCTAGAAGGAGACTGCTTCATCTTTTTCCTGCTGATGGGTTCAAAAAACTGACCTGTTGGTTAGCTTTAACTACTATACCACCAGAGCTCCTCCCCAATAACCTTATGAAGTAGATATTATCCTATTTTTACTGAAGAAAAATTGAGGAGTATGTCTTTTTTTTTTTTTTTTTAACTCCTTGACATAGTAAAACCCACATGAAGATTTAAACAGACACTAGCAATGGCTTCCTCACAAACATCTGGAATTTCTGGCCTTGGATTAATTCCACACATTCAGTTAGTTTTCTTAATGTTTGGAAGTGCTCTCACATAAGCCCAAAGTATGCGCTTATTTTTTTTTTCTTTTTGATATTTTAAACTATCCCCTGTTAGTCGCAGTATGGAGTCCCTGGATGGTTCAAATGGCTAACACGCTCATCTGCTAACTGCAAGGCTAAAGGTTCACATACACCCAAAGGTGCTTTAAAAGAAAGGCCTGGTGATCTACTTCCTGAAAGTCACCCACTGAAAACGTTGTGGAGCATAGTTCTACCCTGACGCAGATGAGGTCACCATGCATTGATTCCAACTCTATAGCAACTTTTTTTTTTTTTTTTTACCCCAGTCACATTGTAAAAATGGGACTTGTACCCTCTACAGAATTCTTGCTTTGTTTCCCTTTCCATTGTTATCTCAGTGAAGTTTGTCTTCATTTTCTGTCTTTACCTGAAACCCAAAATCTAAGAACAGAAACTCCTTAGGGTTTAACTCAAAGATAACAATACTCTTCCAGAGAAGACTTCCCAGGCAAGCCAGGCTTTCAGAACAGCCCCCACTGGAGGTAACTGGAAGTGAGGTAGAGAGAGATAATCTACCCTATATTCCATTGCTTAAAAGGCTATACAGTGATGCTGTGTCAAGATAAAATGAAATGCAAATTTATTGTGTATTTGAAGAGCAATGTTTGGAAAGCTTATTTTCCATGAAGTTTTATTTCTTGGGAAACCAGCCTATCCTCTTTCTACCTCCTCTCTTTCTTTCCTAATGTATACTTGCAAACAGATCCATAGTGTCTCCCTACCTCACTTAATTTCAAAAAGAAATAGAGGCTGATGAGGATAGCTATTTGGCTTAAATTACAAGACTATCTGTGCATCCACTGCGGTGCTGGCAGTTTGGAGAAGAGGAAGCCAGTGAGTAGATATCCATAGCTAGCACCACTCCTGAATTCAAATATATAGCTTTTAAAAATATTCTAACTAAAGAGGAAATATTAGAGCTTGAAGAAAATACATGACTCAATTTATTAAGTCACCTATTCATTTCCATTTAGCAAATAATAGCAGCAAGAAACTATAGAAGTTAGAAAAGATAAATAAATTTTAAAATGTAGCATATTCTTAATATTTTTATCAACTTTATGACTGTAACAGTCTCTATTGATTAGTCCCTATAAAACAAAAAGAAATTAAATTTAGATTCCTTTCCTTTTTCCATTTCCCTTTCCCACCACCAGATTCCAAGTTTTAAAATGTCATCTGTTTTCATTTTCATATTATATATTCCCACTTTCCAGATGTTTCTCCTAAATGCTGCATTATGCTTTGTAATACAAAGATAATATAAGTGCTATTTTTAATATCAGCAAAATACTATGAGGGCCCAATATAGAATGAAGTTAAGTCCATGTGGGCTTTAAGTCACTCAAATATGATACAGGCCTCACTCAGGGCTTGCAACAAATAATGCAGTAACAAATTATATAAAGAAAAAATTTTAAAACATAAGAGAATAAATAGAAAAATTAGATTTATAGAGGGAAATATTAATACAATTTCCCAAGTCTTTGAATGAGCTTATTAATAAAAAGTAATGATATAGAACATTTATATATGTATATATTTTAAATAGCTATGACCATTCAAATTTATTGTACTGAGACACAAATAAAATCCTAATACATCAATGCCAAAAAGTAGAAATTGTTCAGATACATTTTTATATGATAAATAAACTAGATAATTTAAAACATACCTACTTTTCTTCTCATTTTCCTGCTTTAAAATCAACCAACCAACCACTTAAAATCTAAAACAATTTCTGGATTTGCGGTCAATAAAATAGATTACACTAATGCTGATGGGCTTCTTTCCAGAAATTCTGGATAAAATATGATTTAAAAAATTCTAACATGTGGCCTTGCTCAAAGGAAAGAGGGCAAATCTCCAGTATAGGACACAAAAAAAGAATACAAAAGACAAGCAGAAATGGATAGTGGTAGTGGTTGCAAGTGATAAACATTATTAGTGTCAGTGAACTGTACATATAAAAACTATTGGAATGGTGAATGTTTTATTTTGTATGTATATGTACATATACATATATATGTATATGTATATGTAAGGAGCTCTGGTGGTGTAGTGCTTAAGGCATTTGACTACTAACCAGAAGGCTCGTGGTTCAAACCCACCAGCCACTCATCAGAAGGAAGATTGGGCAATCTACTTCTGTAGAGATACCACCTAGGAAACCCAAGGAGGGGCTGCTGTGAGTCGGGATTGACTCAACAAGAGTGAATTTTTTTTTTCCTTTATATATATATATATGTATATGCACATACAAAAATTGGGGGGGGGAGCCCAAGCCAGAATCAGGAAGCAAAGCGCCATGGTGGCTCCAGTCTCAAGAGTCTGCAGACTGTAATCTTGGTGCTGATGCAGATAAAGGATATGAGGCCACAGATCTGTGCAAGCCAGTGGGCAAAATAACTGCTTCCTGCAGAAATCAGACTCCAAAGGGTTGTACCACACATGAAATAGGGACTAGAAAAACTGATCAAAGGCTCAATAAGGCAACAGAGGAACAATATCCACAGATATGAAGATGTTATACCACCCATATGATACAGAAACACCAAGTCAAAAAACTAACCCCAAATGTGTTCATGTGGATCCTGTTCCCAGTAGCCCTGGTAGAAGTGATGCATGTGTGCCCTGTGGGAACCTTCCTCACAGCCCACGGCTTACAGCGCTCATGTAGCAAATACCCCCCTTTGAAGTTGGGCTCACAGCAAAAAATAACAAACCATGTAAAGATAGGTGAAAGAAATAGGAGAATAAGCAAGAAGAGAGAATTGAAAATAAGTTTTGAAAGAAATATAGACTGTTTAAAATGTGTAAATGATAAGGCAAGTCATAGAGGAAGAACACTCAATAAAGTCCTATGTGCAAAACAACCTAATAGAGTAGAATTTCTAGAATTGAAATAGCTTATTTACTGAAATACAACTTAATAGATGGATTAAACTGTGAGAATACTCAAAAGAAGATAAAATGCATGAGCTGGAAGAGAGAGATGAAGAATTCCCACAGCACAACAAAAGACTCAAGATTATTTTCACCTAAGTTTTATCATACTTATTGCCGTATTTACTTATTTACGTATTGGCAGAGAAAAGAAACAGGAAATTATTTTGTTTTATTTTATGGTAATAATATGATCTTTATTGTTAAAGAACTGGACAGGGGCACTATAAGAAGAGAACATTTGAGAGTCAACTCACTGACAAAAACCATCAAAATAAAATATTGACAATATATTTAAAAAGGGCAAAGAATAGCTAAGAAAGTATTAAAGAAAGAAGGGCAATCTGCTTCTCATATAACAGAACTTATTGATGCCAACAAGCATCATCGTCCATTCCAGATTTTAAAAAATTACTTTCAGAAAAACAGGAATAGCATAAGACTTTTGTTATTATCATGATTTGGGTGAAAGTTTACAGAGCAATTTTGTTTTCCACTCAACAGTTCACACAGATTTTATTTCACGACATTGATTGCAATCCCCACATTGTAACAACTATCTTCCCTGTGTCCTTCTTTCCTACACATTTCTGCCTTCTGAGCTTTCTCCCTGCGTAAATGGTGCCCTTCTAATCTCCCATGGTTGATTGTTCTAAGGAGGACACCTCCATGGTATAATTGTTCACCTAGTAGTCCTATATATTGTTTGGCTGGAAGCCACAGGAATGAGTTCAATTCCAGACCTGAAGGGTGACTAGGGGCCATAGTCTCAGGGGTTTCACCAGTCTCTATCAGACCAGTGAGCTTGGTCTTTTTCATGATTTTGAGTTGTGTTCCTTATTTTTCTTTCACTTTATCCACAATCTCCAATTTTGATCCCTTTTGAAATGGTTGTCAGTGGTAGCCAGGCACCATCTAGTTATTCTGGTCTCAGGGCTATATAAGCTGAAGTTTCCATGATCCTCTAGTCTCCTGGACAAATTATTTCCCTGCATCCTTGATTTTCTTCACTCTTTGCTCTGGATGGGAGCTTGATGGCATAGTGCCTAAGGCATTTGGTTGCAAACCAGAAGACTGGCAGTTCAAACCCGCCAGCCACTACTTGGAAGGAAGGTTGGGCAATCTACTCCCATAGTGATACTGCCTTGTAAACCCAAGGAGGGGTCTCTATGAGTCAGATCCGACTCGACAGCAGTGAGTTGTTGAGTTGCTCTGAATGTGGAGAAACCAATAGTTGCATCTTAGATGGCTGCTCACAAGCTTTTAAGAGCCAAGTCACTGCTCAGGAAAGGAAGATGCAGAACAATGTTTTTGTATACTATGTTATGCCAAGTTAGCTTGATATCCCACAGGACTGTAGTCCCAAGCCTGCAGATCCAATGACTCAGCCCTTCAAGGAATTTGGTTGTAGCTAAGAAGTTATCATAACTTTGCCCCTTATAAGCTCTATTATGTATGTGTACATTTTTATAGCATATGCAAATAGATATGTAGAAATATCATCTGCCAAATCTATATATGGTCATAGGTATTTTTCTGTCTACCTACCCATACCTGATCATCTTGCCTGTCTACCTATATATCCACCATAGATTAATGTTTGTTATTACTAGTAATGCAGTATTGTGTACCTAATAATGTTTACCTGTGTTGTCTGTACCTCTTGTTCACCTCCCTGTATCTTACTTTTCCTTAGTAATATTGTGCTGGTCACCTGTTTTGGGCATATTGCCTTTCATTCCACCAAATCAATACATGTCTCTTACCTACCTAGCAATTTTCCCTCCCTTTCTCCTCTCCCTGGTAACCATCAAAGGAAGTTTCTTTCCATGTGAAAACTTTTCCTTGACTTTTTATAATAGTGGATTCATACAACATTTGTCCTTCCGTGATTAACTTATTTCACTCAGCATTATGTCCTCCAAGTTCATCCACATTATGAGGTGTTTTGTAGAATCTTCATTATTCTTTAATGTTACATAGTACTCCATTGTGTGTATGTACCATAGATTGGTTATCCATTCACCTGTTGATGGGACTTAGGTTGTTTCCATCTCTTTGCTGTTGTGAATACTGCTGCAGTGAACATGAGTGTGCATATATCTATTCGTATCCTGGCTCTCACTTCTTTAAGATATGTACCTAGTAGTGGAATTGCTGGATCAAATGGCATTTCTATTTCCAGCTTTTTAAGGAAGCGTGATACCATTTTACACAGTGTTTGTACCATTTTACAGTCTCTCCAGCAGTGTATGAGAGTTCCGATCTCTCTACACCCTTGTCTTGTTGAACTTTGCTATTATTGCTGGGGTGACATGATATCTCATTGTTGCTTTGATTAGCATCTCTCTAGTGGCTAGTGATCCTGAGCATTTCTTCATGTGTTTGTTGGCTGCCTGAATATCTTCTTTGGTTAAGTGTCTGTTCATGTCTTCTGCCCATTTTTTAATTGTTTTTCTTTTTTGATGTTGAGGTGTTGATGTTTTCTTTATATTCTAGAGATAAATCCTTTGTCAGATATGCCATTGCCAAATATTTTTTCCCAATCTGTAGGTTTATTATGCTTTTGAAGAACTTTATTCTTTTGAAGTACTCTTTTGATGTATTTTTGGTTATGTTTGATAGTATATTTATGCCATAAATTAGGGCTATTTTGCCCCTATTTTTCCTTTGATGAACTTGATAGTTTAAGGTTTTACATTTAGGTCTTGATCCATCTTGAATTAGTTTTTGTGTATGGTGTGAAGTGTGGATCTTTTTTCATTTTTCCGCAAATGGATATCCAGTTTTGTCAGCACCATTTGTTAGAGACACTATCTCTTCCCCATTTAATGAGTTTCAGGGCTTTGTCAAAGATCAGCTGTCCATAGGTGAATGGATCTATTTTGGGGCTGTCAATTCTGTTCCACTGGTCTGTGTCTGTCATTGTACCAGTACCAGGCTATTTTGACTACCGTGGTTGTATAGTAGGTTTTGAGATCAGGGAGTGTGAGACCTCCTACTTTGTTCCTCTTCAGTAGTGATTTGTTCATCTGAGCACTCTTTTCTTAGTGATTGGTTTTTCCATGTCTTTAAAGAATGTTGATGAAATCTGGATTGAGATTGCATTGATCTATAGATTGATTTGGATAGTATTGACATTTCACAATGTTCAATCTTCCTCTCCATGATCATGGTATGTTCTTCCATTTATGTATGTCTCCTATAGTTTCTTGTAGCAGTATTTTCTTTGTATAGGTCTTTTGTGTACCTGGTAAGATTTATTCCTAAGTATTTGGTAAGTTTTTCCTTATTTCCTTATTTCCAAGATCTCTTTGTTGATTTAGAGGAATCCATCTGATATTTTTATGTTGATCTTGTATTCTGTCACATTGCTGAATCTTTCAATCAGTTCCAGTAGTTCTCTTGCTTGGTCTCTTGATTTTTTATGTATAGGATCATCTCATCTACAAATAGAGATAGCTTTACTTCTTCTTTGCCAATTTGGATGTTTTTTATTCCTCCTTCCTGTCTTATTGCCCTGGCTAGGATTTCTAATACAATGTTGAATAAAAATGCTGATAGAGGGCATCCTTGTCTGACTCCCGTTCACAAGGGAAATGTGTAATTCTCCAGTTAAACCATCTGGCCCAGGACATTTCCCTTGTTAGTTTCAGTATGTAGTGTGTTTCCAGAGATCTGTCCATTCCTTGTAGGTTTTCAAATTTGTTGAAGTACAGGTCTTCATAGAATCCTGATATTATTGTTTTTACTTTGGTTGGTTGTGTTGTGATGTTGTCCATTTATGTTATTTGCATCTTCTCTTTCTTTTCCTTTGTTAAATTGTTGTTGTTTGTTGTTATGTGCCATTGAGTCAGGTCTGACTCGTAGCGACCCCTCCTTGGCCTTCTGAGGCAGTATCACTATGGAAGTAGATTGCCAAACCTTCCTTCTGAGGAGTGGCTGGTAAGTTTGAACCCCCAGCCTTCTGGTTAGCAATGAAGTGGCTTAGGCACTACACTACCAGAGCTCCCTTTTGTTAAATTAAATATTACTAATTTATACAAAGAAAAGAATCACAGTCTTATTGATTCTATTGTTTTTCTGTTTTCTGTTTCATTTATTTCTGCTCAAATTTTTATTATTTCTTTTCTTCTGGTGACTGTAGGCTTTTTTTGCTGCTCTTTTTCTAATTGCTGAAGATGTTGGGTTAAGATGTTGATTTTCGCTCTTCCTTCTTTTTTAAAGTGTGTATTTATTGCTAAATACACACATATTTATTGCTACTCCTTGGAAGGAAGGTTGGGCAATGTACTTCTGTAGTGATACCGCCTCGGAAACCCAAGGAGGAGTTGAGATGAGTCAAGTCCAATTTGATGGCACATAACAACAACATTTATTGCTATAAATTTCCCTCTGAGCACTGCTTTTGCTGCATCCCCAAAATATTGGTATGTTGTGTTTTCCTTCTCATTTGATTCAAGGAATTTTTTAAGTTCATTTTTTATTTCTTCTATTACGCAGTAGTTTGTAACAAGGGTGTTATTCAGTTTCTATGTATTTGCTTTTTTTTTCTTCATCTCCTATTGTTGATTTCTAACTTTATAGCACTGTGATCTGAGAATATGCTTTGCAATATTTTGATATTTTTCAAATTTATTTAGGCTTGCTTTGTGGCCTAATATATGATCTATTCTCAAGGATGTTCTATGTACACTGGAAAAGAATATATATCGTGCAGTTGAGTGAAGTGTTCTGTATATGTCTATAATGTCACATTTGTTGATTGTATTGCTTAGTTCTTCCGTGTCTTTTTAGCCACTAGCCACATGTTTGGTTTGGAGCTCTAGTGGCATAGTGCCTAAGGCATTTGACTGCTAACCAGAAGGCTAGCAGTTCAAACCCACCAGCCACTCCTTGGAAGGATGATTGGGTGATCTACTTCTGTAGAGATACCAACTTGAAAACCCAAGGAGGGGTCACTATGAGTCAAATCAACTCGATGGCAGTGAGTTTGAGTTTGAGCCACATGTGGCTATTGAGCATGTGAAATCTCTCTAGTGTGATTGAGAAACTGAAGTTTTATTTTGCCTAATTTTAATTAATATAAACTTAAATAGCCACATATGACTAGTGACTACTGTATTGGCCATTGCAATAAATCAAGGAAACCAATGCAAGATATTAATACGAAGAAGGGAGAGCCAGACATCATTACATTAACATGATGGTTGTCTCTTCCTGAAAAACTAAAGAGATTCAACAGAATTACTAGGCTAATAAGACCATTAAACTGAATGATTTCAAAATAAATACCTCACTTATATAACCATCAATAGCTGTGTCAGAGTTCAGCAACAACCACTTAGAAAACAAATGGAAAAAAGCATAATAACAACAAATAAAATCTACCAAACCCCCTCACTGCCATCAAGTACATTCCAACTCACAGGGACCCTATAAGACAGAATAGAGATGTCCCAGAGGGTTTAAGGCTATAAAACTTTGCAGAAGCAGACTGCCTCATCTTTCTACTACAGAGCAACTACTGGATTCAAATGGCTGAAGTTTTGGTTAGTCACCAAATGCTTTAACCACTTCACCTCCAGAGCTTCTAAATAAAATCTAATAAGAATAAATTTAACCATGTTTTTAAGGACTTGTGTGGAGAAAGTTACAGAAAAGTGTGTAAGGAATATAAAGACAGCTTGAGTAAATAGAAACAGTATAGACTCATGGAATAGTCTAAGTTCTGCAGCCAAACCACCTGGGGAAAGAATCCTGAGATTCTGTCACATCTAACTGTGTGATTGTGGACAACTGATTTAACATCTCCATATGTCAGCTTCCCTCTATAAAATGGGGATGGCAATAATAGCACCTATATTGTGGGGTTGTTATGAGGTTTAAATTTGTGTGGGACTTAGAAGAAGGTCTGGCATAACAGACACCTTGGCAGCCAAATTTGCTTTAAAAACAAGAAAACTGCCATCAATTTGATTCCAACTCATAGTGACCCAGTAGGAGAGTGGACTTGCTCCCTTAGGGTTTCCAAGGCTTTAAATCTTTATGGAAGCAGACTGTCTCATCTTTCACCCACCAAACAGCTGGTGGGTTTGAACTGCTGATTTTTGGTTAGCAGCCCAGTATTTTAACCACAGTGTCACCAGAGCTCCTTTAAATCAATGTTAGCTGCCAGTATTAATTAATTTTTATTATTATTACTATTATTAAATGGAATGGCAATTGGGTATAGTAAAGACATCAGTTGTCTTCAAATTATTATTTATATTTAATACAATCCCAATGAAAATTTCAGTGGGACTTTTTCAGTTAACAAAATGATTCTAAAGTTTACATGGAAGAATAAACATCCAAGAATAGCCAAGAAAAATGTGGAAACTTGCCCTAGCTGATTGTAAGATGTATTTTATATATATATATAACAGTAATTGGAACAGTGCATGTATGACTGGTACCACAACAGGCAAACTGAACATTGGAAGAGGAAAAAGAAAATCCATAAACAGAGCCAAACACTTATGTGAATTTAGTATATAAAAATGTGACCTTCCAAATCAGTGGGGGAAAGAATGGATTATTCAGAAATGATGTTGAGACAACTGGCTAACCACTTGGAAAAACAATTAAGTTAGATTTTTATCTCACACTTTACACTTAAACAAATTCCAGATGAGCTAAAAATGTAAATGTGACATAAAACTATAAAATTCTAGGAGGAAACAAAAATAAATGTTAATATAATCTTCCAGTGGGAAAGGACTTTTTAAGTAGAATACCATGAAGGAAAAATTTCAATGTTTGAAAACATATTTTTTAATTCTTCTGTTAGGGAAAAAAAAAAAGCGAACAGAACTGGATAATTATTTATAAGAAATACAACAAACAAAGGGTCAATAACCTTAATATAGAGATCACTCTTAATATCAATAGAGATGTTGAACTCCTCAATGGGTAAAAGATGGGAAGAGGAAATTTACAAGAAAAATAATAGTCAATAAATATCAGAAAATGTTCAGTGTAACCAAGGAAATGCAAATTGAGACACCAATTATCATTTTTACTGTATCATATTGGCAGAGGTTAACAAAATATGATGCTTAGCATTGGCAAGGATGTAGAGGAACAAGTGTTTTCACTCGTCATTGGTGAAAGACCATTGTAATCTTTTGGAAGGAAATTCTTAATATGAATTAACTGCTTTTATACAGATTTTGACCCAGAATCTCAACTTCAGCTTCATCAAAAGGAAATGATTGGGGATGTGTACAGAGGCTTAGCTACAAGGATGTAGCAAAATAATAAATAAATATGTGAGAAAGAGAGAATGAAAAAGCAGAAATCCAACCTAAATGGTGACAACATAAATATTTAACAATGAGGAATCTGTTACATAAGTTATACTTCACTCCTGAAGTAGAATGTTATTAATTCCCTTGAATAATGTAGAAGAATAATTACTGATGTGGGAAAATGTTAATAATATAGCATCATGTGGTTGTTTTTTTTTTTTTTAAGTTAAAAAACAGCACCGTGATTCTATTTTTGTTTTATAAACACATATTTATATGCAGAGAGAGGAAGAGATTTGAAGGATGCACATCAAGATGTTAACATTAGTTACCTCTGAATGAGAGACCACTATTATTTTTTATTTTCTTCTTTCTATCTTTGCTTTCAGTATCTCTGTTTTCTAAGTCTCTACCATCAACATGTGTCCCTATGTAATAAGAGAGGAGGAAAAAAAGAGTACTTGAAAATTTAATTTTAAAATTCTTGGTAATTATTTAGGCCTTGCACATACATCTTAAGTTTAGCATTTGGTTGGTTCTCCAGTCACCAGGCTGAACTCACTTCTGGCCAAGAAAATATCTTGGAAATCTTCACATAATCTTTATTTATTCTGGCTGCACTTTTTCCTACTTCAATTTTCAGTGTCTTATGCCAAGAAAATATCCACTTTCATTGGAAATCCATTTACACAGAGATTAGAATGCTAAAAAGGAGACACAGGGGTATGAGCTGAAGAAATGACCCATTTTAATGCACAGTATATAAAAAATGTATATTTTACTAATGCAATAATGAAACATATGCTAAACTATCCTGGTGTTGCAAGGATACACATGAGGTGTGACTATAAACAAAAGAAACTCATTTTTAACAAATTCACTATAATTCAGCTTATAGGCCATGTTAGAAATCAGTTTTATGGTTTATAGGCACACATTATTTTTTGATGCAAAATTTTCTTTCCCAGCTTGCTCCCTGATTGTATTCACCAGCATGATTCTGGTTTAATTATTGTTGGTTCCAAAATATAGTATACCCTCAAAAGATAAAACTACCTCCTCTGAGGATGTTTTTGCAAGCTGAGCATTAGTCATGAGATAAGTTCTATAAGAAGAGTTCCATAGAGGGGCTCAGCTCCATGGGCAAGAGAGTTACAGTATGTTTGTTTTAAAAAATCTGTCCAGTTGTCCAGAAACTATAATTCATCTTAGAAAACATCTGGGCCAGGGGCTGCTGTGGGCTCCCCGAGAGATTATTATAACACATCTATGGTGGCAGACCACCACCTGTCTGTCTCTTTGTCCTACTGTAATGGTGTCAATTGCTATGATGCTAGAAGCTATGTCACTGGTATTTCAAATACCAACAGGGTCGCTCATGGTGGACAGGTTTCAGGAGAGCCTCCAGACTAAGAGTGAGAAGAAAGGCCTGGTGATCTGCTTCCAAATATTAACCAATAAAAATCCTATGGCCCACAACAGAATATTGTCTGAAATGGTGCTGGAAGATAAGCCCCCTAGGTTGGACCAAAAACCCAAACCCACTGCCATCGAGTCAATTCCAACTCTCTTCTTTACCAGGACTACACTTCCAGTGTCCATTCAGCTTTGACTCCCTCTGCTTCCTCCACCAATCATCTTGTCACAACTCTGAGCTTTTCTGGACATTCCACCAGTATCTTAAGGGCTTGTGCACAACCTGGTAATCTGTAGGTCCCTCTACAATGAACCAGAGAAAAACATAAATGCTTTAGGGCAGAGAAGAACTGGCCCATAGGGTTTCCAAGTCTATAAATCTTTACAGAAGCAGACTGCCTTATCTTTTTCCCACAGAGTGTCTGGTGGGTTCAAACTACCAACCTTGTGGTTAGCAGCTGAATGCTTTAACCATTATGCCACCAGAGCTCCTCTCAGTTGGAAGGCATTCAAAATATACACATGCATACCACAGCAGCTTTGTGGCCATCCATTGCTACTCAAGCATGTGCTCAGGGGTCTCTTTCTCCTCTCCTGTGAGTTGCTGGGTAAGTTTGTGTCCTTTAAGAACAGGCAGTACTCCCCATAACCCATGGCTATGGTTGTACTGAAGGCTTTAGCCATTTTGGTAGACTTATCCTTCAATCCTAATCCCAAAGGGAAAATCCTTCCAAACCTAATTGTGCACAACTCCAAGATTTTGTGTGTCAGTACACACATACCTTGTGCATGAATCTTGTATTTTCCTCTGCCTAGGAAAACCAAAGCTTTAAAAGATACATTTATTCTTAGCAAATTACGGCTGTGTTGAATGCAGCACTGATAATAACCTCAGGACTGCAAAACTTTCAAAGACTGATGCTTTGCTTAGAATATAATTTGTTAGTTTTATAAATGTCAAGAGTCAAATTTTTTTTGGTGTAGATTTATTGAAAGGAGTGATATTTTGCAAGAGTCCTGAGCCCCATGACCTTGATTTAGTTATCTTGCAATACCTAAAACTGCCCATATTAACTTCAAACAGAGGTGAATGTCAAATACCAAAAAAAAATTAAGTATTACCTAATGAATATAAAAGTCCTGTATATTCACATGCATTTAAAAAAAAAATTTTAAGTGTATACCCCAAAGCATTAACAATGTTTACCACTGAGAGGTAGGATTGCCAAGTATTTTACTTCTGTAAAATATATTCCTCTGTGTTGCCCAGACTTTTTACACTAAACATGTATTATTTTTATAATTAATAATAGTAGTAATAAATATGAGTGGAACATAATTGACATCCTGAGAAGTCAGACAAACTATGCTGGTGACCAGTTCTAAGCACTAGTGTGCCCACAGCTGTGGAGGTCACAGTCCTCTGTGGGGCTCGGTAACGTGTAAGCCCAACAAGGACAATCCAGAGACCAGCAGAGCTGCCACATCCCATCCCTGCACTCCTCTGAGAATGGACTCATGGTCCCTCACTTCACTTCCTGTCCTTCTGGGACCATGATGTAATCTTGATCCCAGTGAACCTGCTAACCAAAATAACTCATTCTATTTCCTCCCAAGACTGCTCTCAGCTTGGAGTCCTGTACTGTTTTTTAGGTGTAAGGCCAACTCTACAGCCTCCCATCCATGTAATCTCAGAACCTCAAGCAGTAATTTATGTCCTGCTTCTGGAGTGTGCCCTTTACATTATGTTACCAAGCAGAAAAATGGCTCAAATGCTATGTCATCCACCCCTAGGAAAACTGGACCATTTAAGCCTTCTTGGAGGAATTTATCAAGAAACTCTCTCTTCCTTATCAGAACTACACTTCCAGTATTCATTCAGCTTTGACTCCCTCTGCTTCCTCCACCAATCATCTTGTAATAACTCTGAGCTTTTCTGGACATCCCACCAGTACCATAAGGGCCTGTGCAGTACCTGGTAATCTGCAGGCCCCTCTATAATGAGCCAGATAAAAATATAAAGCCATGATAGACATTGTACCAAGCTTTCTAATCTCAGCATTATTGACATTTGGGGCCAGATAATTCTTTGTTGTCAGAGACTGTCCTGTCTCTGAAATTTAGCACATCTCTGGCCCCTACCTATTAGATGCCAATAGCACCCTCACTCTCCACCCCCAGTTATGCCAACAAAAGCTGTCTCTAAACTCTAAACCAAACTCACTGCCGTCAAGTCAGCTCTGACTCACAGTGATCTCTCCTTAGGTTTCCGAGGTAATATCACTATGGAAGTAGATTTCCCAGTCTTCCTTCTGAGGAGTGGCTGGTGGGTTTGAACCACCAGCTTTCTGGTTAGCAGTCAATTTCTTTAGGCACTATGCCACCAGAGCTTGCTAATTATCCCACTCTTTATTGAGGACCTCTGGTAGCATAGTGCCTAAGGCACTTGACTGCTAACCAGAAGGCTGGCAGTTCAAACCCACCAGCCACTCCTTGGAAGGAAGGTTGGGC
>NW_006921652.1:7494237-7498442 GCF_000298275.1 Orycteropus afer afer
GTGTAGAGCTGCCGTTTGTGTTGTTGAAAAAAGGTGTTTGCAATGAACAAGTCATTGGTCTTGCAAAATTCTACCATGCGAGTTCCAGCATTATTTCTGTCACCAAGGCCAAATTTTCCAACTACCGGTGATTCTTCTTTGTTTCCAACTTTTACATTCCAGTCACCAGTGATAATTAACACATCCTAATTGCATGTTCGGTCAATTTCAGACTGCAGAAGTTGATAAAAATCTTCAATTTCCTCACCTTTGGCTTTGGCGGTTGGTGCATAAATTTGAATAATAGTCATATTAACGGGTCTTCCTTGTATGTATATGGATATTATCCTATCACTGACAGCATTGTACTTCAGGACAGATCTTGAAACATCCTTTGTGATGATGAATGCAACGCCATTCCTCTTCAGACTGTCATTCCCGGCGTAGTAGATCATATGGTTGTCTGATTCAAAAAGGCCAAAACCAGTCCATTTCAGCTCACTAATACCGAGGACATCAATCTCATTTGGATAGATGGCTTGTATCATATACCTATACTACATAGCCTTGACACAACATGGTAGATAAGTTGCAAGACCCACTCAGTTTGCATGCATGTACGGGTGTCTCAAGCAGTGAGCCCAGCAGTGCCTCACCTTAGTAACAATAGTTAATGTTTGTTGAGTGCCTTTTTTTTTTCCCTCCCTTCCTACAAAAATATCCCAGACCTATCTTTTATCTTTCTTAACCCTTGGTCTTCAGGGAGTATAGACTTAGCACTTGTCCATGATAAGTTAGGCCTCCTTGAATGTTGGAAACATGAGATTCTTTACTTAGCACTTAAAAAAAAAAAAAAATTATTGTGATTTTGGTGAAAGTTTACAGAGCAAATTCATTTTCCATTCACAGTTCATACACATTTTGTTTGTGATATTGATTGTAATCCCACAGTATAACAGGTCTGTTGAGTGCCTTTTATATGCCACATACTGTCATCTCATTAAAATTTACAACCTATGAAATGAGTATTATTCTGGGTGGTGCAAACAGTTAATGTGTTCAGTTGCTAACTGATAAGTTGACTGTTTGAGGCCACTCAGAGGCTCCTCAGAAGAAAGGCCTGGTGATCTACTTCAAAAAAATCAGCCATTGAAAACCCTATGGGGCACAGTATTTACCATGAGTTGCCATGAGTCCATATAGACTCAATGAGAACCGCGAGTTAGGGATAAAGTTCCAAGTCTCGCCCAAAGTTACATAGTCAATAGGTGATACAGTTGTAATTGGCCCTGGTTCTTAATATGCTCATTGCTTTTTTTCTGCTCCAGCCTTATCTAAGGGACAAAAGACATATACCAGATTCTTGGGGTCCTCCAAACCAGTTATGGAAACTGGTGGAAGAGTTAGATGTAAACCAAGGGAACTTACCTGGAACCTGTTGGCTAAGCTCATTCCACCATTTCATGGTTACTAGCCAGTGAAGAGGAGGAAACTCTGCAACAATTCCACCGAATTGGGGCCAGGGAAGGGATGAGTGAGTAAGGGTCATGTCTAAGGAAAATGGTGGTGGCCAGCTTGGTTGTCCCACTTTAAAGGCATCCCTCTGGCCTCAGCTGAACACAAGAGGACAATTACAGAGAGATACTATGTTCTCAGGATGTTTCCCGATTTCCTCCAGTGCTTTACTATCACGTCTTCCCATTCTGTTTTGACTCTTGTTTCTCATTCTTCTGACCTCAGAACTACTGTTCAGCCTTTCCCATTGGAAGCCACTCTCTCCACTTTCAAAATCTCTACTTTGTTCCTTGTAGAGTTTAATGTCTTCTGTTGAGAGAATCCATAGACTTATTGTTTCACCCATCTATGAAAACCTTCCAACCCAGTGCCTGACTCATAGTAGATGCTCAATAAATGTTAGTTCTCTTTATCCCCTCTCAGTGCTAGGTCTCATTTAGCTTTGCCTTAAGGCCTCCATGTGTGTGATTGATTGTGGCAGGCAGCCTGAGAGGGGCAGGCAGCCTGAGAGGGGCAACCAGCCACCTCCTTTCTGACAGGAGCTCCGGAAAGTTCACCCCAGATGCTTTGAATTTCACCATGTTGGAGCCCTCGTGAATATAGTTTTATTTCAGATTTTTATACAGTAGTTTTAAAGCCTAAATTCTTTAAAAAAAATAAAAAATAAAAAAAACAACTAGTTACCATTGGAGGGAATGAGAAGGTAGAAATATCCAGCCTAACTCTAGCCTGTTTGTTCTCTCTTTCTTTGGAGACACATTCCCAAAACAGCTGATAATTTGGTGCTGAACAGTTATACTTGGCTCTGGGATGCCCTGAAAATGCTCCCTAGACCCAGGGGAGGTTGGGAGAAAGAGCAGGGTGAGCTCATTCAGTCCCTAACTCCACAATTTTTCCCACTACCTAATGCAAATGTCACAGAAGGAATGTAAACTCAGCCTCAGGGCTTACATCAGCTTTTGGAGGGTTTCAACAAGCTCCCCCCAAACAAGCTGAAAGAATATTTTTCTTTTCCTTTTGGCCAGAAATAAATATTTATCTCAAGAAAAGATGGCCAAGACTTGGAAAATAATTAAATTATTTAATCACCCCTGTAAAAGGATTCTCTCTGATTGGTGTTTGAATTGGCTATTGAATTTTAATCCTGGTTTTACCCAAATCCATTAGACAGTAACCAACTACAGGGAAGAAGTCTAGGAACTTACTTCTTCACCAGACTGAAAAGAATTACACTGATCCAAAGTCAAAGACCAGATATGTATACATCCTAGAAAAATATACATATTTTTCTAAAAGTATACATATTTTACACATGTATACTATGTAAAATGTATACATATTTTTTAGGATGATTCTAGGATATGGGTCCATAACTTATCAAGGTCACTCCGAAGACCCTTCAGCCTTATCATTTAAAAAGAATAAAAGGCTGCTGTCAAGTCAACTCTGACTCATGGAAGCCCTGTGTGCATCAGTCCAGAGCTGTGTTCCATACAGTTTTCAACAGCTAATGTTCCAGAAGTAGATCTCCAGGCCTTTCTTCTGAGGTATCTTTGGGTGGACTTGAACTACCAGCCTTTTGGTTAGCAGGTGAGCCCTTAACCATATGTGCCGCCCATGGACTCCAAAACTTATCATAGAGCTCTTCAATCTTGGCCCCTTCTGGAAGAAATGTCTCCTGCCATTATCCACCCTCCCCCATTCAAGGTCTTGACCATTTGCCTCCAAACTGGAAAGAGCTCCAACTCCTGTGTACTTCAGACTACATCATAAAACTAGCTGGGTTTACCTTGGGCAAGTCATTTCAATAAAACCTGGCTTTGATTCCAGCTCTAACACTTACTAGTGGTACAGCACTAATTCAATTAACTAACCTGTCTGAGCTGCAGTTTCCCAAACTATACCTAATAATATGTCTCTCAGAGGGTTGTGTGGAGGAATCAAATGAGATCATATGTCTATAGTGTTAAACAGAGTAAGTACACATATGTACACATCTTCAATCTTTTCCCTATTTATTGTGATGCTGCTTATAGGTCCAGTTGTGAGGATTTTTGTGTTCTTTATATTGAGATGTAATCCATACTGAAGACTATATTCTTCAATCGTCATCAGTAAGTGCTTCAAGTCATCTTCACTTTCAGCAAGCAAAGTTGTATCATCTGCATATTGCAGGTTGTTAATGAGTCTTCCTCCAATCCTGATGTTGCTTTCTTCTTCATATAGTCTAGCTTCTTGTATTTGCTCAGCATACAGGTTGAATAAGTACGGGGAAAGGATACAACCCTGACACGTTCACTTCCTGGTTTTAAACCATGCAGTCTCTCCCTGTTCTGTTCAAATGACAGCCTTCTGGTCTATGTACAGGTTCCTCATGAGCACAATTAAGTGTTCTGGAATTCCCATTCTTTTCAATGTTATCCATAATTTAATTTGTTATGATCCACACAATCGAATAGTCAATAAAACACAAATAAACACCATTCTTTGCTTTGAGCTGAGAGCCATCTGACATCAGCAATAATATCCCTCATTCCACATCCTTTTCTGAATCCAGCTTGTATTTCTGGAAGTTCCCTGTCAATGTTGTTGTTGTTGTTAAGTGCCATCGAGTTGTTTCCGACTCATAGCGACCCCATGCACAGCAGAACGAAACACTGCCCGATCCCGCGCCAGCCCCACAATCCCTGCTGTATTTGAGCCCATCATGG
>NW_006921652.1:7499872-7542601 GCF_000298275.1 Orycteropus afer afer
AATGGGAATCCACGAGCACTTGATTGTACACAGTCAATACACTGCTGCAACTGTTCTTGAATTATCTTCGGCAAGATTTTACTTGAGAGTGATATTAATGATATTGTTTGATAATTTGCACATTCTATGGGATTACCTTTCTATGGAATGGGTACAGATATGGATCTCTTCTGGTCAGTTGGCCAAGTAGCTGTCTTCCAGTTTTCTTGGCATAGACATGTAAGCACCTCCAGTTTGGCATCCGTTTGTTGAAACATCTCAATGGGCATTCTGTCAATTCCTGGAGCATTGTTTTTTGCCAATTCCTTCAGTGCACTTTGATTTCTTCTTTCAGTTCCATCAGTTCTTGATCATATGCCATCTCCTGAAATGGATGAACATCAACCAGTTCCTTTTGGTACAGTGACTCTGTGCGTTCCTTCCATCTTTTGATGTTTCCTGCATCATTCAATATTTTGTCCATAGAATGAATCTCTCGGTATTGCAACTCAAGGCTTGAATTTTTTCTTCAGTTCTTTCAGCTTCAGAAATGCTGAATGTGTTCTTCCTTTTTGGTTTTCTAACTCCATGTCTTTGCACATTTCATTATAATAATTGACTTTGTCTTATTGAACTGTTCTTTGAAATTTTCTGTTCAGCTCTTTTATCTTGTCATTTCTTCCATTTACTTTAGCTACTCTCTGTTCAAGAGCAAGTTTCAGAGTCTGTGGCATCCATTTTGGTCTTGTCTTCCTTTCCCATCTTTTTCATGACCTTTTGCTTTCTTCATGTATGATGTGCTTGATGTCATCT
The DNA here is from genome assembly GCF_000298275.1 of Orycteropus afer afer. Classification (NCBI taxonomy): domain Eukaryota; kingdom Metazoa; phylum Chordata; class Mammalia; order Tubulidentata; family Orycteropodidae; genus Orycteropus; species Orycteropus afer. The sequence goes on from NW_006921652.1 coordinate 7,500,665, forward strand.
CATAGTTCCTCTGGTTTTCAGTCATTGGTGTTCAGTATGTCAAATCTATTCTTTAGGTGGTCTCTGAATTCAAGAGGGATATAAGCAAGGTCATATTTTTGTTCACATGGACTTGTGTTAATTGTCTTCAGTTTTAATTTGAACTTGCATGTGAGCAGTTAGTGGTGTGTTCCACAGTCAGCTCCTGGCCTTGTTTTGGCTGAAGATAGTGAGCTTCTCTGTCGCCTCTTACCACAGATGTAGTCAATCTGATTTCCATGTATTCCACCTGGTGTAGTTCATGTGTATAGCTGCCATTTACGTTGTTGAAGGAAGATATTTGCAATGAATAAGTCTTTGGTCTTGTGAAATTCTGTCACATGATGTCCAGCATCATTTCTATCACCAAGGCCATATTTTCCAAATACTAGTGATTTGTCTTTGTTTCCAACTTTTGTATTCCGGTCACCAGTAATAATCAACACATCTTGATTGCTTGTTTGTTCAATTTCAGACTGCAGAAATCTTCGATTTCTTCAACTTTGGCTTTGGTAGTTGGTGAATAAATGTGAAAAATAGTCATATCAACTGGTCTTCCTTGTAGGCATATGGATATTATCCTATCACTGACAGCATTGTACTTCAGGACAGATCTTGAAACAGTCTTTGTGACAATGAATGTCACACCATTCCTCTTTAATCTGTCATTCCCAGCATAGTAGATCATATGGTTGTCTGCCAAAACTGGTCCATTTCAGCTCACTAATGCCTAGGATATCAATCTTTATGTGTTCCATTTCATTTTTGACAACTTCTAGTTTTCCTAGATTCATACTTTGTCAATTCCACATTCTGATTATTAATGGATGATTGCAGCTGTTTCTTCCCATTTTGAGTTGTGTCCCATCAGCAAATGGAGGTCCCAAAAGCTTTACTCCATCCATATCATTAAGGTCAACTGTACTCTGAGGAGGCAGCTCTTCCCCAGTCATATTTTAAGTGTCTTCCAACATAAGGGGCTCATCTTCTGGCACTATATCAGAAAATGTTTCACTGCTATTCATAGAGTTTTTCAGTAATATATTAGACAGTGTTTCACTGCTATTCATAAGGTTTTCACTGGCCAGTTCTTTGAGAAGTGGATGACTTCTTCCTTCTTCCAAATCTGTCTTAATCTAGAAGCTCTGCAGAAACCTCTCCACCATGGTTGGCCCTGCTGGTATTTGAAATACTGATATTTGCCTCACAGTGACACACAAGCCACCACAGTAAGACAAACTGAGAGATGAGTGGTGGTTCTCCACAGTGGTTGCACCATTTTCCAGTTCTACCACACGTAGTCCATTTTAAAGATGTGAATGCCCATGTCATAATGTGATATAACCTACACTGATTGCTTACTAAGGGCCACCTAACATGCCTTGTACTTTCATTCACTCTTTCGTAATTATCACAATAATTCTGTGCAAGGATGTCATCATTACTACTCACAAATGAAGAGTTTGTCCCCATTCACACACTTATTAAACAGGAAGCCTTGAGATTCGGATCCAAACCTGTTTAACTCTGAAATCTACATTGCCCCCTCTGTACTCTCTGGACTCAATTTCAGGAATACCCAGTTCTCAAGTGTGGGGTGTTTGAAAGTTTGTTGCAATGATACTCATTGACCCCAAAACCTAATTTAAATCTAGCTTCTATTCAGTTATCAGACTCTTGTTGGCAAATGCTATAGGTTAACCTAAGTCGTGGGTCCACCACTCATCTGTCAGTTTGTCATATTTTAGTGACTTGCATGTTGTTCTGATGCTGCAAGCTATGTGACAGGTATTTTGTATACCATCAGGGGCACCCATGGTGGACAAGTTTCACAGAGCTTCCAGGCTGAGACAAATTAGGAGAAAAGGCCTGATTATCCTCTTCCAAAAATTAACCAATGAAAAGCCTATATATCAAGAAGAAAAGATTAAAAAAAACCTATGGATTACAAAAGACCATTATCCAATATAGTGCTGAAGTATCTGCTTCCTCAAATGGAAGGCAACAATGGACTCCCTCATGCTGGTGATCGTGGGGATGGTGTGAGATGGGGGAGCATTTTGTTCTGTTTTACATGGGGTGGCTATGAGTCAGAGCCAACTCAACAACAGCTAACAACAACACTGTCATGAGGAGGCAATGAAATCTGAAACCTCTTTGGCAACAGGCAAGGATATTTATATTTACAGATCATCCAAAAATTCCCTTTCACTTCTGGTTTCAAACTCCTGCCTCTCCCAGATTTTTTCCCAAGTTGCAGACAAAAGCCAATTGCACATCCAAGCTCCTGGTCTCCATTTCCCGTATCCACTCATGCTAATGAGCAATAAAATGGCTGCCCAGTGGGCAGAGGAGCAGGGGCCTCTGTTGTCCTCAGAGTGGATTATAGCCCCATAAGCATCACAGCACAACTGGCTTTGGCAGAGGTCACAGAGAGGCTGGCACAGCCCCCATGCCAAACTTGGCCCAGCGAAGGAGCAGATGAGGAAAGCTTTGTGCCCCGCTTCCCAAGTAGACGTTCCAGGAAAGAGTCAGATGATCTGAGTTATGGAAACCAAATGGCCCTCTTTTGTTTAGAGAGAGGAAAAAAAAGTCACTCATTTTTGTGGTAACAGGAAAACAGGCTCCAAACCAAACAATCCCTCTTAGAGCAAAAATTGCCAGCTCCATCCAGCATGGCCCCACAAGCCCAGCAGGCTGATCAACACACTGACAGACAGGGGTATTATGGCTGTCCTGAAGCTTTAGCTAAATTTCTGTCCACCCAGAGAGCTCTTGCCCTGCTTCCAAAAAAAAAAAAAAAACCAAACTCATTGCCGTGGAGTCAGATCCGACTCATAGCAACCCCTCGTTGGGTTTCTGAAGCGGTATCACTGCGAATGTGGATTCCCCAACCTTCCTTCCAAGGTGTGGCTGGTGGGTTTGAACTGCCAGCCTTCTGATTAGCAGTCAAATGCCTTAGGCACTATGCCACCAAAGCTCCTTTGCCCTGCTTAGTTTCAGAAATAGTTTCACAAGCAGGAAAGGAAAATGAAAGGAGGGGCAGTGAGGAACATCTACTTGGCCTGGGCCAATCTAGTCCTTTCACACCCATTTTTTGGTAAAGAGAGCTCTGGAAGTAACCATGAGTGCCACAGAGGAACAGAGGTCCACAATCCACTGAAGTGCCCCAGGCCATGCCAGTGGCAGTGTGCTGACTTGATCCTCCTCCTCGGCCTGACCTAGCTCTTCCCACAGAATGCAGCTAGGAGTCACAAGGCTGTCTGTGGCTACCCTGTGGCTCTCCATGGCTCTGTAGGCCAGCTCTGTGGGCAAAGATCTGCACTCCCAGGTATTACTAGTGCATGTGAAACAGGATAAGCCATGGCTAAGAGAAAATAAATATAAGTTCTGGTCAGCCACTCCTGTCCTGAGTTTGTTTCTTCTTTAATACATGCCTTTTCTGGAATGGAATGAGTGAGGAAAGAACACTGAAGAAGTCACTTCTAGTCCTGGCTTTGCCCCTGTCTTGCTGTGCAACCGTGAATCACTTTTGTCTCTCTGATCCTCCATTTTCACATCTGAAAAATAAGCCTAATGATTCCTGTCCTGCCTTCTTCACTCAAAAGGTCTTTGTGAAAAGGAAATGAGGCAGGGCTTTTATCAAAGGTGGCAGTACAGCCCAGCTGATAAGCACATGGACTCTGCACCCAGAGACCTAGGTGTGGATCCACGCCATCCTCTATGTAACCCTGGGCAAGTAACTTAACTACCTTTCTGTGACTGTCCCTTACTTTTAAAATGCAAGTAATAATCCTCTTCCCCATAGTACTGGTGGAAGATTAAATTTGATTAAGAGATGCATGTCAAGTGCTTAGAGAGGGCCTATACATGGGTCCTTTGTGAGAGTGAGTGTCATTATTACCAACATAACAGTGTCCTCATTGTTATTGTAAGCTGCCATTGAGTTAGCTCTGATTCACAGAGACTTTATGTATAACATAGCAACATTTTGGCTGATCTTGCCCCATCTTCATGACCATTGGTATGTTTGAATCCATTGTTTTGGTTAATTGTGTCATCATATCCCCATTATGCTTTGCTATGGAGTTGATTCTGACTCATAATGACCTATACGGCAGAGTAGAATTACCCTATAGGGTTTCCAAGGCTGTAATCTTTATAGAAGCAGACTGTCTCATCTTCCTCTTGCAGACCAACTGGTGGGTTCAAACTACCAACCTTTCGGTTAGTAACTGACTGCTTAACCACTATGCCACTAGGACTCCCTTGCCAAAACTGAAACCAAACTCATTGCTGTCAAGTTGGATCTGACTCATAGCAACCCCTCCTTGGGTTTCCAAGGCGGTATCATTACAGAAGTAGATTGCCCAACCTTCCTTCTGAGGAGTGGCTGGTGAGTTTGAACTGCCAGCCTTCTGGTTAGCAGTCAAATGCTTAGTATAATCATAAGCTTCACAGCTGTACTCAACACACCCTCCCCTGTCCTGTGACAGTCCATAATCTACTTACTGCTTTTAAAAATAATCCCAAAAACCCCACCATGGCCTGCACGGGCTTGATCATTTGGCCCTATTGCCTTTTCTAGCCTCATTTTGAGCTCTTTTCTACCTCACTCAAACTCAACAGCCTTACCAGCCTGCATTTATCCCAAAAGATCTGGGCTGAGATATTGGAACCCTCATACATTGTTAGTGGGCATGTAAAATAGTGCAGCCACTGGGAAAAACAGTTTGGCAGTTCCTTATAAAGTTAAACATAGATTTACCATATGATCCAGCAATTCTACTCCTAGAGTATATGCCCAAAAGAATTGAAAACAGGGACTCCAACTATTGCTTGTACACGAATGCTTGTAGCAGTACTATTCACAACAGCCAAACAGTGGTAACAGCTTAACACCCGTCAGTGGATGAATGGATAAATGTGGTATATACATACAATGGAATATTATTTGGCCATAAAGAGGAATGCAGTACTTACTGATGGATGAACCATAAAAAACATTACTTAAGTGAAAGAAGCCAGTCATAAAATGGCACATATTGTGTGATTTCATTTATATGAAAGGTCCAGATAGCTAAATCCATAAAGACAGAAAGCAGATTAGTGGTTGGCAGGGACTGAAGGGAGAGAAGAATGGAAAGTGACTGCTAATGGGTTGAGGGTCTCCTTTGGGGTGATAAAGAAATGTTTTGGGACTAGATAAGGGTGGTGGTTGCACAACATTGTAAATGTACTAAATACCACTGAATTGTTCCTTTTAAAGTGGTTAGTTTTATGTTTGTGAATTTCACTTCAATAAAAAAGGAAAAGAGAAAAGATCTAGCATTTCATGCCCTAGGGTCTTTGCAATGCCACCCCTTTCATCTCCCACTTCATCATATGACCTTCAGGTTCCAGCTTAAATTGCCTTTCCTCAGGGAAGCATTTCTGACCTCTACTAGCATGTCAGCTTCTTGAGAAGACACTGCTTGGTTCGTTGTAAGCCCTTGCACAAAGCCTAGCACATGATAGACACTCAAGGAATACATTTTAAATAAAATGCACACATTTAATAACACTATCATCTGCAGCTCCTGTAAAACCATGAAAGCAAGGACTGTTTCTCTTCCCAAAGCCTGTGTCTCCAGCTTAATGACCTTCAATGGATAAAAAATATATATATAATCAAATTAATAGTTGAATAAATAAATGAGTGAAAGAGTGACTTAGAATAACCTCCCTAAATTTCCACCACCTGAAAATTTCCCTAGACCACAGGTGAGAGTGAGGTTGACTGTCTCTTCCTCCTTCTTCCAGTGTGCTTTGTGCTCAGATGAGTCTTCTTCCCCTCATCCTATTTAGCTCTGCTCCTCGTATCCCGGTTTGTAAAACATAATGCTTCCCAATCTCACTCAGCCAATAGCTTAGTGTCAGCTATATTCTGAGGTCATGACCTGCAAATGTCATTGGAGACATCAGCTTCACAACAATGGCCAGTAGCAGAATACCATCTTTCAATGATGTGGGTTACCCTCTATATGTGAATATACCAGTTGCAGTTGAGTCAACTCAAACTCATGGTGACCTCGTTTTTGTTAGAGTAGAACTGGGCTTCATAGGGTTTTCAGTGGCTGAGTTTTTGGAAGGACTTCAGGTCTCTCTTTCAAGGCCACTCTGGGTGAACTCAAACCACCACCTTTCAGTTATCGGTCCAGTGCATCTTCTAGTTTGGGTAGTTGTATTTATAGCTTGATTAAAGGGACACACCTTATTCATCTCCATACCATCCACAGGTCATACCACAGGTTTTTGTACAGAGTAGGTACTCAATTAATATTGAGTTATGACAGGATGACTAAGTGTAATAATTTCCTGCCCCGTACCTAAACCCAGAATCTGGGACTCAGTGAAGTTCTTTAGGAGTTTGGGATTAAAGCTGCTTAAGTGTTTTCCCAGTCATTTGTTGCTATAAGAGCAAGAACTTCCCTACCTCAAGTCCCTCCCTCTATTTCTAATCCATCTTTCACGGCAATTCTGCTAAAACTTCCAAAACATCAACTCAGTTTTTCTTTGAAAACTTCCAAAGTTTTTTTTCACATGTCCACAGCCCTCAGTCCAACACAAAGAACTAGGATCAAACTTCTTTCTATACTGATCATTTCATTCCTACTTCTCCCGTACCCTGGGCCATATTTTTTCTTTATCTGACTCCCCACAGGAATACCTCTTCCTCATCTCTCTAACCAAGGCATGACTCAAGTTCTGTATTCCTGACTACATCACTCACCTAAGAAAACTCCTTGCCATCAATGTTATTTTTAATGATATTTTGGCTTAGCCACTTCCTGTATTTGTCAGTGAACTTTTTATATGAATATGGATTCTGGGATTCTGGACTGAGACCAGAAGCTCCTTGAGGACCAATCAAATATATTCTTGTTTCCTCTCAGCTTTTCCTTAAGAGCTCAGGATGTATTTGCTCACTGATTCACTCAACTGCATATATGAGGTCTGGGAACTGGTGTTCAGTCAGGAGACTTTGAGTTCATGGCTGATAGATTTTAGAGAGCAAGAAGCAGTGGAGTTTTTTGTTTTGTTTTATTTTTAAGTACAAACAGGTATTTGATATTACTCAGCCATAAAGGGAAATGAAAACCTGATCCATGCTACAACATGGATGGACATTTAAAATGTTAATGCTGAATAAAATAAGTCAGTCACAAAAGAACAAATGTTGTATGGTCTGGTTATATGAAATATCTAGGGTAAGAAAGTGTGTAAACCAAAAAAAAAAAAAAAACCTCACTGCCGTCTAGTCATTTCCAACTCATAGCGACCCCTCCTTGGGTTTCTGAGGCGAGGAGTGGCTGGTGGGTTTGAATCACCAGCTTCTGGTTAGCAGTCAAATGCCTTAGGCACTATGGCCTCCAGAGCTCCTAGGAAAGTGGATAGAGATCAAAATTTATTAGTAGTTACCAAGGGCAGGCAGGAGGGAGGGAAAAAGATAAAATACCTAGGGGACACTGAGCTTCTATAAAGAGTGATGGAAATATTTGCGAATAGTTAATGATGATAGTTGAACAACATGATGAAAATATTTTTAACTTTTTACTGAGATTTGGTGAAAGTTTACAGACAGTGAACATATTTCATGTCACTGAGCTGTATATGTGTAGGTTGTTGAATTGGCAAATATATATATTTACCACAAGAAAATAAAAGGTAAAAGAAAAAGTTAGTTGCTTTTCTAATGCCTCCCTGGACTTGGTTGATGATGAGTGTGAAGTTGTAAATTTTCCTTCTTCCTCTTAATTCAGTGACTTCTTTTTCACAGATGAGAAGCCCTTCACAGTGGAAGATACTTATTTGCTATGTCCAGCACCTATCTTAAAAGAAGTTGGCATGTAAGTTTTCTCCAACAAATGAATCTCATGGCCAGGGAAGAAACAAGAGGTACAGGGGACAAAGGGAATGTCCATTGTCATAATCATATTTATAAGTTCACCTTCACAGAAACCCTTTCTCTAGACCCCTCCAGATAATGATGGTCACAGTGAGCCCTGCACTGGAGTAAGCATTTTACAAAGAGTATTTCACTACATCCTCCCAACTTCCCAAGGAACCAGACACTCATGTTATCCCAATTTTGTAGATGTGGTTCCGTAGGCAAGAATGTCACTCCCTGCTATTCCCAGTGAATGTGCAACAGGATAAGACATATAGCTGAGAGCATTTAAGTAGTTTGCCCAGGGGCACACAATAGTAAGTGACAGAGTCTGGGTACAAACCAACGTCTGCCTGGCTTGATCATGTCTACATTTGTAGAAAGGTTACACACTTCTCAAAGCACTCTCACATATATTACTTCACACTATCACCCTGGTGTCACAACAGTTAAACACTTGGCTGCTAACCAAAAGTTTGGTGGTTCATACCCACCCAGCACTCCACAGGAAAAAGACTTGACTATCTGCTCCCATAAAGATTACAGCCAAGAAAACCCATGGAGTAGTTCTGCTTTGTCACATAGGGTCGCTGTGAATTGGAATCAACTCATCAGCAACTAACAATAACAACAACATAATTATCCTGCTAGGTGACTTATCCCCTCTTAGAGATAAAGAAACTGAAGCTCAGAAAGGCTAAGTGGGTTCATGGCAAACCAAGACCCAAGACTCAGATCTTCTTTTTTTTTTTTTTTAATTTTTATTGTGATTTGGGCAAAAGTTTACAGAACAAATTCATTTTCCATACAGCAGTTCACGTACACTTTGTCTCGTGACATAGAATACAATTTCCCACAATGCAATAGCTGCCTCCCCTCTTCCTCCCCATAGTTATCTCTTCCCTGTGTCCTTCCCTCCATGCACTCCTGCCCCATGAGCTGTCTCCCTGTGCATACACAGTCCTTCTATTCTTCCGTGATTGATCTCTCCAAGGAGTGTATCTACCTAATGTAAATGTTCAGCTCCTATGCCTGTCTTTTGTTTGGCTGGAAGCTACAGGACTGGGTTTAATTCCAGACCTGAAGGGCAGCTAGGGACCATAGTCTCAGGGGTTCCACCAGGCAAACCTGGTCCCTTTTTGTTTTCTTCACAATTTTGAGTTTTGTTCCACATTGTTCTCCCACTCTGTCCAGGAACTCCTACATAGATCCACCTCCGAGTGGTTGACAGTGGTAGCCGGGCACCATCTAGTTCTCTGGTCTCATAGTCATATAGGCTGAGGACCCAAGGTATACCAGTCACTTGGACTAATTGTTCCCATCTGTCTTTGTTTTTCTTCATTCTTCATTGCACTGGACAAGGAGAGACCCATCGTTACATCTAGATGGCCTCTTGTAAGCTTTTAAGATACCAGTTGCTACCTGCCAAAGTGGGATGTGGAACAATGTTTCTGTGTAGTATGTTATGCCAATTGAGTTTGATGTCCCCTGCGACCATGGTCCTGAGCCCATGCGTCCAACTGCTTGCTCCCTCTGGGTCACTGTCTGTGGCCAAGAAGTGACTACAACCTTGTCCCTTGTCAGCACTACTATATACCTGGAAATTCTTACAGAACATACAAATACACTTGTGGAAACATTCAGACTGAGATCTTTAGATGCTGAGTTCAAGGCTCTTTCCTCTGCCTCCACGGGCCATTGGATGTGCACCCACATGGGACAGGTTTCCCTTAACTAATTTATGGGGGAAATCTCATGATGGTGCAGTTATAGTAAGTGCTACTGGGGTGTAATCAAAATCTTCAACAGAAGAAAGAGAATTGTCACCCTTAGCAAGAAAATAAATATGTGGGAAAACTGAGCATATTTGTGCAGACAGAGAGAAATAAAACAGCCCCTCCCTAAGCATTTTTATAGCAGAATGAAAAGAGAAGGGTGGCCTTAAAGAGAAAAAGTTGTATTTGTTCATCTGAATTCTGCTTTCAGTCATTTATTGAAATTGTCAGACCTCCAAGTCTGTCTGCCTAGCATCATCCTGTGATAACACTGGCTCCACAAACAGGCCTCATGTCCACACTGCAAAATGTAAGCAAAATGCAAGCTCATGATGTAGTGAGTCTCACATAGAGGGAAGAGAAGAGGACAAATGAGCTCATCTGTGAGTTTGCTGGGTAGTACCAAAGCCACTCACAGCAGATTGTTGGGAATCCAGATAACACCAGCAGAACATCAAGTTTATAGCTTCACCAGTTTATCTTCACTGAGTTGAGTGGTTTTTTTTTAATACTTTGGCCTAGTGTTGTATGTTCCCACTTACATGATACATCTAGAACAGGGAAGTGTATAGAGATAAAAGTCTATTAGTGAAACAGGCATCGATATTTAACAAATGGTAGGGAAATTCTGTTACTAGCTTGGGTGGTAGATTTTTTCACACATAGTACATTCTGCTTCTAGAAATATATCATAAGGAAATAACTCAGGTAGAACAGAAGTTTTGGAAGATGTATGCTCTAGCTTTATATTAGTGAGAGTATGAAAACAATCTAAAGTCCAAGAGGAAGGAAATGGATACAGTTTTCACACATCAATTAGATTAAAAACTATGCAGTCATTAAAAAATGATCACTCTGAAAAATATAAAATTAAGATATGGAATTCTGTGTGTGAAAACTTGAGTAAGCATAATTAAAATTGTTAAAATGCATGTGCCTATGAATAAAAGTTGGAAGGAGAGATGAATGTAATGGATAAGAACAATGTCATTTCAATGTTATTGTAATTTGGTGTAACCATTAAATATGTATTATAATCAATGTGAGGCATGAGAGCACTAAAAAAAAAGTCTATCAGTGGTTACCAAGCATGAGTATAGGGAGGGGGAAAGGAAGACACAATGCTTAGGGGACACTGAGCTTTTGTTAAAGGCGATGGAAAAATTCAGGACAGTTAATGATAATGGTTGAACAATATGATGAATGTAATTAATGTCATGGAATAATAGACATAAAGATTGTAGAAATGGAAAATGTTATATTACCTACATATTGACCACAGTAAAAAAACAATAGTCAATTATGAAATAGGGAATATTTTGTCCTACTATAATCTACTAGTAAATTAAATAGAGCTGGCTTTCCCCATCCAGTGCAATTTGCTGCAGTGCAAGAAGGTCCAAATGTCCCACGTTGACACAACCACCAAGCACATCCTGCTTTCTCTCTAGAATGTTAGAAGTGGGTGGCCATAGAGACCACCCCCTACCTTTTACAAATGGGGAAACTAAAGATCCCAGGGGGAACGACTATATTCCTGTAGAGAGTTAGGAGAAGAGCCCAAAGGAGTGCTACATCCCTGTCTCTCAGCCCACTGCTTATTGCCCACTATGCTGATATCTCTGGTTCCTTCGTTTGTCATTGCAGGAAAGCTGCACTCCAGGTCAGCATGAACGATGGCCTCTCTTTCATCTCCAGTTCTGTCATCATTACCACCACACACTGTGTAAGTCATAATCTTTCCCTCTACTCATTACCTCATTACCAATATCATCATCAACATTTCTTAAACGCTGGTCTTCTCCGAAGGTGTCTCTGGAAAGTTTTGCAATTTGGTGCTCTGTCCACTGAGCTTTTCTCCTGGCATTCCCAGAGCCAGTGATGGGCTGGATCGGGGGCTGTTGTTTCCCTGGAGTGCATGAGGAATGCTTGGGTTGGGATTCTCCAGCTTCTCCATTTCCGTTACTGAGGGGAGGCTTGAGGCACTGGCCTGACTAGATGGTAGGATGGGCCAGTTTCTGTGGAATAGTGAGGGCAGATGCCTGGTTGCAGTGAGTGTTAGAACAAAGTGGCAGTAATGTATATAGAAAGCACTTTTTCAGGAAATTTTTCTGTAAAATGGAAGTCGGAAAAGGGGACAGTAACTGGAAGAAAATGTGGAGTCTACAGAGGATTTTTTGCTTAAGGTGGGAGGAATTGCAGCTTGTTTATATGACTGTGGAGATCATCCAGTAGAACATGGGAAGCTGATGAAACAAGAGAATGGGGAAGGGAACTATGCAATACAGACTGTGAGGCAGCAGTGAGGGCTGCATCTTCTCTATCAATTTCTCAGATATCCCTTCTCTGGATCCTTTATATCAGGTATTTTCCAAGTCTGTTAACACATAAAATCACACAGAGAGCTTTTTAAAAATATCAATGCCATGGCCTTATGCAAGATTAATTGAAACAAAATCTCTGAAGTGAGGTCCTACATTTGGTGGTTTCAAGGGCTCCTTAGGAGGTTCTGAAAATCACCTGCTGTCAGTCTCTCAGAGCTCAGCCAGTCCGTGGGCAATCAGGGCATAGTTAGCTGGTGTACAGACCACAGCCCCACCATAAGCATTTCCAACATAATCCTTGTCTGAATATTCAGCTTCTGTAAGCTGTTGTATCTTGAGATCATTCTAGAATGATCTTGAGATCATTCCAGAGACCAGTGTGTTTGGCCTGACAGTCAGCTTTGGCAGGTACTATATGGTCACTTCCTGGCTGACCTTTAGAAGGCATGTTTGCAGATCTTCCTCAGTTACTGGGGTTGTGTTCTTAACACATTACAGGTAGACAAGGGATAGCAGGCATGCACTGAACGAGTTAAGATAAAAATGAATCATCTCATAAAAGAGAAGGATACTAGGTCCCATGGTGACCAACAACCAATTTCCTCCTGCCCCACATTTCTTCCTGCTTTAGGAGCAAACCAGTTCATGGTCAAGCAGGGTAAGCTAGTCCAATGGGTTCAAGAAAGGTTGAACCCTAGCCAAAGCAGGAGGCTAGAGTTGTCACCAAGAAGTGACAATTCTACTGAGGGATATCCAACTCTCAGGCATCCACTTGACCCTCCAATCTGGAAACTTGCATATGACAACACCAAATTTAAAAACTGTATACAGAAATAGTGAGATTTCTTCATGTTCCCTGCCTGATTCTTTTGGGTAGTTATAATTTTGTTGACTCTTTTGGAGCCTGCCAACCTGCAGGAAATGATTAAAATACCCCAAACCTAATAAATTCATTCCAGATTCCTCCCAGATTTTGAGTGATCCAATAGTTTTGACCTGTAGTTCTCATTATGTCTGACCCATACCACAGAGAATCAGACACTGCCCTTGGGATTGCAAGGGAAGGGAAAGTGGGAAGGGAAAACATCTCAGGTCTGTGGTATGGCAGATACAGGGCTATAAATTTAAATCCTAGACCTCTAAGCCAAGAAGAAAAGGTGTCCTTACTAATGCATTACAAAATTAAAAGAAGTCCCACTACACCTTCCTGACTCAGTCTAGCCTCCATTTATATCTTTAGTACATGTCAGCTACTGAGGGAGTTTTCTGACTGATCCTTGATCAGTATTACCTCATAACACCTGCATTATTCCTCTATTCACTTGAAAATGCTGTATGTCAATTACTCTAAGCTTTGAGACTCAGGTCCATTCATTCATGTAGTCAACAAATATCATAGATCATGTATAATGTACTAGATACTGTCCTGGGTGCTTGGGTTACCTCAGAGAACATAATAGACAAAAATTTCTGCTCCTTGTGAGGAAGGGGCTAAGAGGAGAAACAAATGATAAACAATAAACTTAAATAAGTGATACACTATGTTAAAAAAAAATAGAGCAGAGTAGGAGAGTTTGGGATTACTTGGGTAAGTGGGTTCCAATTTTAAGTAGAGTAATATACATGGAAAATACGGCATTTGAATAGAGACTTAAATAGTGAGGAAGTTAACCATAACTGAAGAATTGGAGGGAGAGTATTCTAAACAGAGATCCCTAATACTTAAGATCCTGAGGCCACAGATACCTGGTGTGTTCAAGGAAGAACCAGACCACTGGTCACTGGAAATAAATGAGTGAGAGGAGAGTTGTAGTCAGTGAGGTAAGAGTGTGCAGGGTTAACACAGGGTAAAGGGACTCTTGTAAGGATTTTGGCTTTTAAGCAGAGAGTGATATGAGCTAGCTTACATTTGAAGATCATTCTGGCTGTTGGAACAGCCCGTGAAGAAGCAAGAATGGAAGTAGCAAGACCAGTCAGGAGATGTATGGCAATGTTTCAGGAAAAAGATGATGATGACTTGAATCAAGAAGAAGCAATGGAGAGGGAGAGAAGAGGTCAAAGTTGGATGCATTTTGAAGGTAGAGCTTACATACAGATTTCTAAAAGCCCTGGATGTGAGCTGGAAAGAAGGAGAGGAATCAGGATGGCCCTAGGGGTTTTGACCTAAGTTACTGAAAGGATAGAGTTGCTATCAGCTGAGAGGAGGAAAACTACAAGTGGAAAAGATTTAGAAGGGAAAATCAAGAGATAGGTTTTGCTATTTACTAGTTGTGTGATCTTGACCTAGTTATTTAGCCCCTTTGTGCCTCAATTTCCTAATCAGTAAAATTAGGATAATAATAGCTTATATATCTTTTCACTCTTGTAGACCTTAAATTAAAATACACACACACACACATACATACATATATATATATATATATATATATATATATATATATATATATATATATATATATGCCTGAGCTCTGGTAGCATAGTGCCTAAGGCACTTGACTGCTAACTAGAAGGCTGGCAGTTCAAACCCACTAGCCACTCCTAGGAAGGAAGGTTGGGCAATCTATTTCTGTAGTGATACCGTCTCGGAAACCCAAGGAGGGGTCGCTATGAGTCAGGTCAACTCCACAGCGCATAACAACAACAACATATATATATGTATGAGAACACAATAGACAAAAACTTTTGCTCCTTGTGAGGAAGGGGCTAAGAGGAGAAGCAAATGATAAACAATAAACTTAAATACACTACACACACACACACACACACACACACATACATATACATGCATACATATATATTTATACAATGCTTAGCAGAGGTCCTGGCAGGTAGTAAACTTAGTCAAAATTATTGAACTAATTGAAAACTCTTCCCAGAATGCTGCCTTCCTCTTTAATAGTCCCATTATAACAAAGGGACCCTTCTAAGACAAGAAGTGTCCCTAGGAGTATATCTATAGTCACTCAATCAAGCCCAGGTGATTGAAAGGGGCAGACAAGATGAGCAAAATGACCTATAATCAAACATGAAATGTCGATCCCCAACTGGGCTTAATGCAGAAGCTCAAAGACTGAATCCATTGATGGGCAGAATAGGGCTGCAGGTGGAATGTGTGGTCATCCAGAATATGAAGTAAGGTCTTGGGCTTCCATTTGTTTCTTGGTTTGATTTGGAGGACAAGGTTTTTAGATCAAGAAATGATCCCCTGAGTCTGAGTAAAGGGTTATTTTAGGCAGTGCCAGTCGAAGCTTGCCCAGTCCTTCATCTGGAACCAAAAATAATTTTAAAATATATATCTAAGACTTTTATTTTCTCACTTTATTTGGTGCCCATTTGGACAACTGTGTCACAGATTTTCAAGATCCACAATGAATAACTGTTGTGAGTGCCAGAAGCAGAAATTCCATGAAGTTTTACAGAAAAGAGATTTTCCCATCCAAAAGCTAAAAGATTCCTATACAAATGGTAAACTTTGTTGAGCTCCATGGCTATGGAGAATGGTCAAATATCTCTCACAAGCATATTTCAATACAGCCTATTTCTTGAGTTTTTACTCTTTTTCTTCAAACTTCTAGCAACAGATTGAAAACAAGTTTGTCTTTTTGAGAACAAAGTAAACATATTTAAATACCTTAAAGAACTTTTCATGAAAGTGTTTTCTTTTAGACAAGCACCTTAAAATTCTATAATCCTCCACCCAAAGCATGTAAATATAAAAAAAAATCATTAAATAAACATTGAGCTCTATCTCCCATCCACCATTTTCATGTTACAAAGTCACTGTCCTTAAGGAGATTATAATCCTGTTGGAGAAATGAGTCCAACAAAAACATACAAGAATGTATGATGAGAAGAAAGATAATGTGAGTTGAGTATAAATGCTTCAGAGAGGAGAAAGATGATGAAACCCTGGAAGAGTCATGTGAGCTTCATGGAGGAGGTATAGCCTGAGTGGTGATTTGGACAATATTAATTATCTGGAAGCATAGTGGCTAAGGCACTGGACTGCTAACCAGAAGGCTGGTGGTTCAAACCCACCAGCCACTCCTCGGAAGGAAGATGGGGCAATCTACTTCCGTAGTGATACTGCCTCGGAAACCCAAGGAGGGGTCGCTATGAGTCAGGTCCGACTCCACGGCACATAACAACAACAACAGCAATTATCTGAAGAGGTGAAGAAGCCGAAAGAGCTTATCTGCCAAGGAGAAACCAATGTGAGCAAGGGTTAGGTATGCCAACGAGCACAGTTTATTATGGTCCCTCCCAGAACTGACTCAAAGCTCTGGCCCTTAGTGCTTCTGAAAATATTCTAATGCTTTTACACTTGCTTCACTGTTCATCTAAGTTTATGTATCAAATCCACTATGTAGCTATCTTCTACTTAATTATTTTCCGCTTCCACTCTAATTCTTTCCTTTCTTATACTTAGCTAGGTTTTTTATTCTTTTTCCTACCTTCTTAAATTAGAAGTTTATATAATGTTATTTTCATTCCTTGGGAACTACTTTAGTCTCTGAATTTTCCAAGGAGGATAGTTTTGGCTGTGTTACACACATTTGTGTACACCTACTCCTCACCTATCAACTGTCTTATTGTCTGACATTTGGCATTTACAACAAACGTGAAAAAATCTACTATCCAGCTATTTTGCACATTAACAACATACATCTGACAGTAGCAAGGTGTGAGGCAAGAGCAACACTGGCTGTGATGGCTAAGGTTATGTGTCAACTTGGCTGGACCATAATTCTCAGTGGTTTAGCAATTATGTAATGAAATTTGGCAGTTATGCAATGGTGTAATTTGACAGTATGTAGTGATGTAATTTGGCAATTATAATGATACAGTCATCCTCCATTTTGTAATCTAATGCCTTTATCCTCCATTTTTGCATAATGCTGATTTTCACATAATGACTGGTGTTTGGAGCCTGACCATGTCAATAAGTGAGGAGTGGATGTATTTAACATACAGAAATATTATAATTAATTTCTAAATATTTTCTGACAGTTTAGTTTCAATATTGACAATTTCTTTTATACAATGAATTCTCTATTCCTCTCATTTGGTGGAAGTATATCCAAGTACATATCTGAAAGGAAGCATGGGTGATATATTTTCTGAGCCCTTACAAATTTGTCAATGTCTTTATGATGCTTTCTGTTCCTCCATGAAGTCTACCTGGCTCCTCTAGGACTCATGCAGCTTTCCCCTCTCTGAAATACTGTAAGTGGGCATTGAGTTCTTCAGCTACAACTGTTTACACCTCGAAACCCTATAGGTATTGGTTAGTCTTTTCTAGCATTTTTTTGTTGCTACAGTAAAGTCATAGATTTGACTGATTTGTAGGTAACCTTCTTGAGAAGCCAGGAAACATATAGAATTTTTCTTCATCTTCCTGATTCAAATCTTTTGCCAGAATGTCTAAGTGTCAGTCTCTTTTCATTAAATACTTTGGGCACATGGTAAGCCCTTCAGTCTGAGGGGAAATGGATGCATTGTCCTGTGATAACACTGGTTCCATAAACAGGCCCCACTCTAGAAATTTTCTCCTCTTATGTCTTTGATTATTGTTTCTGTGGTTTTTTTGGTCTCTCCTTCAGAAAAACCAATTACAATTTCCAATTCCATGCTATGTCATCCATATCTATTATCTCCTCTCTCTCTTTGTTTAAATTCATTTTTCTTTTTTCTCTCATTATTGAAACAAGATAGAGTAGGAATTAACAGTTCAGGTTCTGAAGTCAGACAACCTTGAGTTAGTCGTAGATAATATAACAGGTTAAGTCTTCAGTGCTTCTTGTTCGTGTTTCTCCTCACATTTTGTATCAATTTCTGGTACATTTTGATTTGGGCCATTTCTCAAGTTGGCAGCTATTCTCCTACGATTTACACTGTATGCCCTTGATGACCCAGTGTGAAAGAATGAGGTCCAGCCAGTGCTCCACAATTTAATTTGTATTGCTTGCCAGGTTGGAAAATCACAATCTTTGAAGAAAGAACAGACCTAAGGCTATACATGTTTTTGTGTGCCATCAAGTCAATTTCAACCCATGTGACCCCATGTTTGCAGAGTAGAACTCTGCTCCAATGGATTTTCAAGGCTGTGACCTTTTGGAAGCAGATCACAAGACCTTTTTTCTAAGGTTACCTCTGGGTAGGTTCAAATTGCCATCCTCTCAGTTAGTAGCTGAGTACTTAACCATTTTCACTACCCGTAGACTCCTGGGCAGACTCAAGAAAATGATAAAATTGGAGGTCACTGCAGAGAAGCTCTGACTTGGCAAGTATTGAACCCACCTGAAATACCAGAAGCTTTGGCTATGACAGTTCAACTAATCTGGACGCCACCAGATGAGGGTGAGGGTGAGGGTGCATGGACTGCTTTGGTCAGGGTTGGCTCAGAAGGAGTGTTCTGGAGCCCACAGATGGAGGCCGAAGTGGCTGCAGCTAGGAGAGACCATAGCAGGAGGGCAAGGGCCACCTCCCGGTACCATCTGTAGAGTTATGTCCTAGGCCGCTCCCTTTGTCTTTGTTTTCAAGTCAGTTCAACTTTGTTACTAATTGGTTTAACATGGGAAAATACAAATCCAGCTCAGTTGTGTAGTTATATGGCCATCTAGGTAAACAGACAGCTGGCATGGCTATCCTTGCCAACATTTCTTGAACTTCACTAGCCTGTAGGGAGTGAATCCAGTAACCTGTGCTGAGTGGCAATCTTGCTTCCAACATAATAAAAGTTATGCACTCTTCAGAAAAAGTAGAAATCAAAGAATTTTTCCTTCTCTTCCTTTTCCAAGGTCAAAAAAGCAGCCCATTAATCAAAATAGAAACCTATCTTTGTGACAGACCAGTCATACCAAGAGCCATATGCATGCAGGCTTCTTCATTAAGGAAGAAGTACAGGGGAGGTTCCTGGTGGTGAATAGGACAAAAGATATAACAGGGCCAATGTGCTTTAAATTAATACTGTTGGCAAAATGTCAGGGACAAAAAAGAAGAATAGCCAATCCTTGCCCTCCAGAAGCCTAGAACGTAGTTGCCAAGGCAGGATAGACATTTCAAGAGGCAAATACTGTACACTTTGAGATACAAAGGGCAAATAACACATGAATACCCAGAAATTCCTTATTTGTTCCAAAGAGTCATGAGCCTTTAGATAAATAAATTGGCATGAGGAGTGTCCATTTAATGAGACAAATGAGTTATTTCATACTTATTTCCCAAGAAAGCTTTCACTACTTCCTAAAAAGGGGAACTTGGAAGATCATCCTAGAAATTCAGGGACCAACATGTAGGCGACTTATGACTGTGCTCACTCTTAAAATTTCTATCCATTTGTGTCTTTTTCCCACAAGGCACTTGCCAAGTTGTTTCTCAAATCTATTAAATGACCCCTGAAGAAGACAAACAAAAAAAAACAAACCCATTGCCATTGAGTTGATTCTAATTCACAGCAACCCCATATGTTACAGAGTAAAATCACAGGGTTTTTGGCTCTAATCTTTATGGAAACAGATCACTAGGCCTTTCTTCCATGGCACTGCTGGGTGGGTTTGAACCACCAACCCTTCCCTTAGTAGCTGAGTGTAAACCATTTTTGTCACCCAGGGACCCTAGAGAAGACAAGTCCCTTCTAAACAACCAATTAAGAAGGGCAAGACCACAGCCCATGGACCTACTTTCTCCCATAGATTTCTTCACCCCCACAACATCATTCTACTTCTTGTCCAGCACCCTCTCCAAACACCCACCCCTTTCTTTACTCTTTTTGCCACAGTCACTTTCCATATCCTGGAAGAATAAGGAAAGACTGGATTGGAAGAGAGATAGAATGCTGACTAAGAAAAGGGCTTGAATGACAGAATATGGAGTTTGAGCAATAGGAAACCACTCGAAGAAAGCACAATGTGATATTTTAGAAAGATTAATCCAGCTATTGGATGTTCTAAGTCTATAATGATAACAAAACAGTGTTAATTTAGATGTTATTGATTTATAAAATTGATCCTTTGAACAAGGATTGGGCCCTAACTTAATTTTCCATTATTTAGAACAAAGGAACTTTGTATCAAGAGTGACCAGTCCATAGTACTGGGCTACAAGTGAGTCATCAGAGCTTCATACTCAGCCATTGAAAAGGGCAGCCACTTACGTTATTATTGCTGTAATGAGAAGTGATATGTCCTTTGAAAGAGGTGGCTTAGTAAAACACAGGGGAAAGACAGTTGGAGAGGTAAAGTGGAAGTGTAGGTTCTGGGATCAGATTAATCTGGCTAAAATCTTGGTTCTTGGTTCTATCACTTACTGAATATGTGACTTTAGACTGATAAAGTTCTTAGAATAGCTGACATATGGCTTGTACAGAGTTGATATCAACATTCATTTCCTTCCCCTGGTGTTGTAGGTTTTATCAGAATCAACATAGTGATATGTTTTCCAAAAAGACGCTGACTTCTGGTTGAATTAACAGAAACATGCTAGCTAAGCCTAAGGTGACCTCTCAACTTGGTGGTTAAAACACAATATTCTGTTCAGTGCCAAGGACACTTCAAGGGGGAGCCTAGAGAAACAAATCATGTGAGAAACATCAGAAAAAATAGCATTTTACATAGAATAAGCTGTAAAATTAGGGCTCTAATGCGAAAAGGATAAGGCCTTGTGGTGCAGTGGTTAAAGAGCTCAAATGCTAACCCAGAGGTCGGCAGTTCGAACCCAGTAGCCACTCTGCAGGAGAAAAAGGTGCCAGTCTGCTTCTGTAAAGATTTACAGCCTTGGAAACCCTATGGGGCAATTGTACTCTGTCCTATAGGGTCACTGTGAGTCAGAATCAACTCGTTGGCAGTGTGTTTGGAATATTAAAAGAGAACTTGATGGCCATTTTCAATGTTTAAAGAGCTACCCTAAGAAAGGGTGTGTCTGCTTTGTTCTATATGGATCCAAGGGGTAGAACAGACTGAATTTTTAAAAGGTCTTTCTGATTGAGAATGAGCTCCTTATTATGGTTGCATTCAAGCACAGACAACATGACAACTTGGCAGAATTATGTAAATGTTATTCATGCATCAGATAGGCAATTAAACTAGAAAAGCTTTCAGACTCCTTCCAATGCTGAGAGTCTTTGAGTCTAAGCATCAAAGTATATTAGTGAAGGAATAAAGCAAACATTGTCAGCCCTACAAATAAGCTTGGATTTTACATTTTGAAAAACCATTGTTGGTGACACTGGAGACAGCTTCCCTTAGTGTCATTCATATTGGCCACCCTCCACCTAATATAAGTAAGATTATGTTTCAGAAAGGAAGAATGTTTAAAGCTCATCCCTAGTGATTTTTTTTTTATTATTTTAACAAAATGGCATGTGGTTTCACTGTACTGTCATTACCTCCCCCCCCAAAAAAAAACACATTGCTGTTAAGCCACTTCTGACTCACAGCAACCCTATAGAAAGGGCAAAAGACCACAGGAGTATCAAAATGCAGAACTCAGAGCTCACGTGTTGTTTGTGAACTAAAATAAAAGTAGCTTGCCAACATCTCTATTTTGATAACTCTTGTATGTGTAAAAGTATCTTTTCAAATATGTTGTGGAGGATTCATGCTGATTTGTTTTTCCTGGATGTTTTAGCAACTGACTTTCAATATTTTTATCTCTAAGTATTTTTAAGAATGTTTGCCTTAAGTTTGAAATTTCTTATTTTGAGAGTAAATGAGAAAGAAAAAGAAAAAAGATTTTTTTTTTTTTAATCTGTGCTTTAGAAAACTGTGAGATAAGCACATAGTCCAAACTCACTGCCATCGAGTCATTTCCGATTCATAGTGACCCCCATTGGGTTTCCAAGGCTGTAAATCTTTATGGAAGTAGATCACCCAGTTCTTTCCATGGAGCAGCTTGTGGGTTTGAACCACTGACCTTCCAGTTAGCAGTCAAGTGTCTTATCCACTACGCCACCAGAGCTCCTTAAGCACATAGTATGATGACTGAAATAAAAATTAAGTCCAAACAATCCATAACTAAAATAAATATAGTGCACCAAACTCAGTAGTTAAAAGACATGTCTTGACAGATTCTATTTTTAAAATATCCAGCTATTTGCTATTGAAAATAAAACATACAGTAAATATAAGGAAACAGTTGAAAATAAAAGTGTGAGAAAATTTTATGAGACAAATACCAAAAGCTAGTATAGCAATATTAATATTACATAAAATAAGCTTTATGGCAAAAAAAAAAAAGCATTATTGATATAAAGAGGACTGTTACATAATGTTAAAACAAACAGTTTACCTATAAGATATAATAATTCTAATCTATACTTAGTGATATATCCTTGGCATATATAAAGCAAAACTCACAGAATTGCAAAGAGAAATTGATAAATCCACCATCACAGGTAGAGATTTATATACAGTTCTCTCAATAATCAATAAAAGAAGCAGCCAAAATAATTAATAAAATATAAATTATTTACTTAATGCAGTTAAACATGATCTATTGGCCACACAATAAGGCTCCAGCATAATGTTTTATGGGGTCCAAATAATTTTGTTTGCATGAAATGGAGTGTTTCATATTTTCATTCATACCATATTTCATTGAGTCTAAGACACTTTTCTTCATATTCTTATATCTCTGAAATTGAGATATTTCAGACAAATAAAGTATAATGTAATAGCAAATCCAATTACAGTGTTTTTCCGTCATGACTCATAAAGTAATGAGGCACCTTATAAAACGTGCATCTTATACTCACTGAAATCTTTTCCATCAGTATACCAAATGTAAAAATAATGAAAATATATGCTGAACAAAACTGATCATAATTTGAATTGAGAGAGGTCCAGATTATCTGGAGCCAGTCACTTCCTCTCCACCACCTATCTTCATCCACAGAGGAAAACAAGAACTTTAGGTTTTCCCTCTGAGGAGAGGAGACAGGCAGAAGGCAGGACATTACATGCAAATGGGTGATAAGGCCAGTAGTGCTGTTGTAGGATTTGTTGTATATAGCAACCTCACCCAATAAAGAATACTTACTCTTTTGCCAGCACACTTTGGACATTTACAAAAAGTAACCTTGTGTTAGGCCATAAGCCAAGCCTCAACACATTTCAAAATTTGATGTCACACAAATCTTATTCTGAGACAAAAAGCTCAATTATAAGTCAGTTAGCAAATCCAATTACATATCAATTTAGAAAACCTCATATGTTTTGAAATCTCAAGCATACATCTAAATTATTTATGTATCAAGGTAATATCATAAGGTAAGTTAGAAAATACTTAGAACTAATCAGTAATGAAGATGCCACATATCAAAACATGTAAAATGCAGCTAAAGTGGTTCTAAGAGGTAAAGTTATAGTCTTTACTGTTTATATTAAAGAAGAAGAAAAGTCTGAAATCAATGCACTAAGCAAAGAACTCAAGAGTTAGAGAAAAACAACTGTCCAAAAATAGAATGATAGGAAATAATAAAGATAAGAACAGAATAGAAAAGAAGAAAGAAAATCATTCAATGGGAGAAAAGGACATAAAAAAGAGAAATCAACATGTATCCGCAGAACTTTATTATCCCTAGCCCGTTCTAGATTTCAGACTGAGTCCAATTCACTACTGTCTCAGTTTCAGGGCAGTGCTGAAATGAGATAATTAACCAAGAGAACTAAGAATACACCTGCAAACTGAGTGCATCCTTCACCTACTCCTAAATCATTCTTCCTAATAAAGCTTTTGTATATAAAATGAAATGGAACACATAAAGATTGACATCCTAGGCATTAGTGAGCTGATATGGACTGGTATTGGCCATTTTGAATGAGACAATCATATGGTCTACTATGCTGGGAATGACAAATTGAAGAGGAATGGCATTGTCAAAAAGAGCATCTCAAGATCTATCCTGAAGTAAAATACTGTCAGTGATAGGATAATATGCATAGGCCTATAAGGAAGATAGGTTAATACCACTGGTATACAAAGTTACACACCAACCACTAAAGCCAAAGATGAAGAAATTTTTTACCAAATGAAGATGAAGACTTTTTACCAACCAAGATGAAGATTTTTTACCAACTTCTTCACTCTGAAATTGACCAAGATGTATTAATTATTACTTCTGATTAGAATGCAAAAGTTGGAAACAAAAAAGAATCATCAGTAGTTGGAAAACATGGCCTTGGTGATAGAAATGATGCCAGAGATTGCATGATATAATTTTGCAAGACCAATGACGTATTCATTGCAAATACCTTTTTTCAACAATAGTGGCTATACATGTGGGCCTCACCAAATGGAATACACAGAAATCAGATCGACTACATCTGTGGAAAGAGGCAATGGAGAAACTCAATATCATCAGTCAAACAAGGCCAGGAGCTGACTGTGGAACTTGCTCATATGCAGGTTCAAGATGAAGCTGAAGAAAATTAAAGTAAGTCCATGAGAGCCAAAATGTGACCTTGATTATATCCCACCTGAATTTAGAGACCATGAAAAGAATAGATTTGGTGCATTGAACACCAATGACTGAAAACTATCCAAGTTGTGGAATGACATCAAGAACACACATAAGGAAAGCAAATGATCATTAAAAAGACATGAAAGGAAAAAAAGAGCAAAATGGATGTCAGAAGAGACTCCAAAACTTACTTTTGAATGGAGAGTAGCTAAAGCAAATGGAAGAAATGGTAAAAATAAAAGAACTGACTAGAAGATTTCAAAGGGTGGCTCAAGAAGACACAGTCAATTATTATAATGAAATGAACAAAGACCTGGAATTAGAAAACCAGAAGGGAAGAACATGCTCAGCATTTCTCAAGCTGAAAGAACTGAGGAAAAAAATTCAACCTTTAGTTGCAGTACTGAGGATTCTGCAGGCAAAATATTGAATGATGCAGGAAGCATCAAAAGAAGATGGAAGGTGGGAGGTACAGACAAAAAAAGATGAACCCTTTTGCACTGTGTTGTCAGTGAAGGCAAACATGGGTATACGGGTGTACAGGTGGATTGATGGGTGGACAGGCTGAACTATTAGGTATGTCTATGAAGTGGGGAGTGTACCCAAGACCATGTATAGGGTTGGCAGACAATGGTCCTATAAATTTATGTGTATGATCTGAATTCCCAGGTGTATAGTAGAGCTGACAAGGGGCAAGGTTGTAGTCATTGCTTGGTCACAGCCAGCTACCCAGAGGGACTGAGTAGTTGAACCTGCGGGCTCGGGACCATAGTCACAGAGGACATCAAACTCAATTGGCATAACATACTACACAAAACATTGTTCCACCTCCTACTTTGCTGAGTAGCAACTGAGATCTTAAAAGCTTGCAAGTTGCCATCTAGATGCAACGGTGGGTCTCTCCTCATCCAGAGCAAAGAAGAATGGAGAAAAAATTCATGGAAACAATTAGTCCTAGCTACTGGTACACCACCCAATATGCAGCCTATACGACTATGAGACCAGAAGAACTAGATGGTGCCCAGCTACTACTGTCAACCACTTGGAAGGGGATCTAGGTAGGAGATCCTAGATAGAGAGGGAGAACAATGTGGAACAAAACTCAAAATCATTTGGAGAAAAAAAAAAGGGAGGAGACCAGTTTTGCTGGTCTGATAGAGCCTTGTGGAACCACTGAGACTATGGCCACTAGTTGCCCTTCAGGTCTGGGGGAAAAAAAAAGAAGGTGGAAGGAATAGATAGAGTCATTGTACCCAAAAGAATTGGTTGATGTTCAACTATTTCAGGAGGCAGCATATGATCAAGAACCAATGGTATTGAAGGAAGAAGTCCAAGCTGCACTGAAGGAATTGGCAAAAGAGAAAGCTCCAGGCATTTACAAAATACCCATTGAGATGTTTCAACAAAAACAGATGAAGCACTGGAGGTGCTTACTCATTTATGGCAAGAAATTTGGAAGACAGCTACCTGGCCAACTGACTAGAAGAGATCCATATTTGTGCCCATTTCAAAAAAGGTAATTCAAAAGAATGTGCAAATTATCGAATAGTGTCATTAATTTCACATGCAAATAAAATTTCACTGAAGATAATTCAAAAGTGGTTGCAGCATTATATTGACAGGGAACTTCCAGAAATTCAACCTGGATTCAGAAGAAGATGTGGAACAAAGGATGTCATTGCTGATGTCAGATGGATCTTGGTTAAAAGCAAAGAATACCAGAAAGATGTTTACTTGTGTTTTATTGACTATTCAAAAGCACTCAACTGTGTGGATCATAACAAATTATGGATAACATTGAGAAGAATGGGAATCCAGGACTTAATCATGCTCACAAGGAGCCTGTATGTAGACCAGGAGGCTGTTTTTCAAACAGAACAAGGGGATACTGCATTGTTTAAAATTGAGAAGGGAGTGTGTCAGGGTTGCATCCTTACACCATACTTATTCAATCTGTATGCTGAGCAAATAATGCAAGAAGCTGGACTATATGAAGAAGAACATGGCATCAGGATTGGAGGAAGACTCATTAACAACCTGCAATATGCAGATGGCACAACTTTGCTTGCTGAAAGTGAGAATGACGCTTGAAGCACTTACTGATGACGATTAAAGACTACAGTCTGCTGTACAGATTACATCTCAACATAAAGAAAATGAAAATCCTCACAACTGGACCAATAAGCAGCATCACAGTAAATGGAGAAAAGATTGAAGTTGTCAAAGATTTCATATTACTTGGTTCCAAAATGAACACCAATAGAAGCAGCAGTCAAGACATCAGACGACATATTGCACTGGGCAAATGTATTGCAAAAGACCTCTTTAAAGGGTTGAACAGCAAAGACGTGCCTGAAGACTAAGGTGCACCTAACCCAAGCCATGGTATTTTTAGTCGCTTCATATGCATGTGAGAGCTGGACAATGAACAAGGAAGATTGAAGGGGAGTTGATGCTTTTGAGGTGTGGTGTTGGTGAAGAATACCGAAAATACCATGGACTGCCAAAAGAACTAACAAATCTGTCCTGGAAGAAATGCAGTTAGAATGCTCCTTGGAAGCAAGAATGGCCACACTTCATCTCACCTACTTTGGTCAGGTTGTCAGAAATAACTAGTCCCTGGAGAAAAATATCATGCTTGGTAAAGTAGAGGGTCATTGAAAAAGGGGAAGACCTTCAACGAGACAGATTGGCACAGTGGCTGCAACAATGGGCTCAAATATAGCAAGGATTGTAAGGATGGCGCACGACTGGGCAGTGTTTCGTTCTGTTGTGTATAGGGTCTCTAATGAGTCAGAACCAACTCAATGGCACCTAACAACAACAACACAAAATGACATTTTGCTCAATGTTTACCTTTTGTCCTCTCCCATTTAGTTTATTACCATAAACTAAAAGTTACAAATTACTATGAAACTTTCAGTATGTGAGGCTGTTTATCCTTAGAGCAATCTCTGGTCACTGTTTTGTTGTTGTTGTTGTTGTTTTAATGTTTCTTGTCATCTTGTTTTCAATTTTTTTATATTCAGGTTCTTTTCTGGTCTCACCTTGGTATTTTAAATATCTCTTCCATTCTAAATACTCATCCCCCCATCTTTCTAATTTGACAGTTTAAGTATCTGGGTACCACAAAATCATACAACCAAGCTTATATAAAGTATGTATCAATAAGAATTACTAATCTCTGAATAAGAACTTGAGAGAAGTGTGTGCACTAAGTACACAAGCTTTACTTCCAGTGTGTCCATTTTGCCTCCTCCTGGGTTATTAAGGTTGTTCCAGACAGTTGAGTCTTTCGGGTTAAACATTCTGGATTAGAAAATCCAGTTGAGAGAGGCTCAATTGTGGGGAGAAGTGCACAGTTTAAAGTGGATGAAAAAAGTGAGAGAGAGAGGGGAAGGCAAGAAAGGAGTAGGAAGGGGAAAGAGTAGTAAGAGAGATTAACACCTTGGAAAATAGGACCAACAAGGAGAGACAGCTTGAGAGGGTCTCCTTTTGCCAACACTAAAATCCCTGTCAACTCTCTGAACATTTCAAAACTGGCAAAATCTGTGGGCTGTGGTAGCATGGAAGGAGAGGAGGCAGCAGCCTAACCCAGGCTATATTGTTCTGGTTGGCAGTTTATAGTCATAATGCAGCAAATCACAAGCTGCCCCAGGATCTTAACGCTCATGTCCTCACCAGGATAATGTTTGGCACAGGCATGATTTATATTGTTTGCACGTCCCAAAAGTATGCACACTCTTCCCTCTGGTTCCTACAGAATGGCAGAATCCCATAAAGGTACATAAACACCTTTGCTGTTGCCAAAGCAGCATTTTTCTCACCTATCCATTAGGCTACTGAGTAAATTCAGAGGTCAGCGATTTAACTTCTGTCTCCCTAAAGACTGAAGATTCAGTGCCACAAGTAACACGTAACTAGGATTCCTTTGCTGTTGCTGTGGTTGCTAGAACAGATGTTAGTTTAGTCAATGCCCAGAGTAGAGGGCTTAATGTTTTGTTTCATTTTTAAAAAAGAAAATAAAAAACCACTTGAATAAGTGAAAACTGAAATATCCCAAGGCTTCTTTTACACCACAACCTAGCATTAATGCAACAGCTTCCGTTGTAGGTAGAGGAGTATGAAAAGTACAAATAAGCCAATTTTATTTTACCCATATTCCCCAAATTTATAGAAAAGACATCTACTGCCATATTGATACTGCCTTGAAAACCCAAGGATGGGTCGCTATGAGTCAGGTCTGACTCAACAGCACATAACAACAACAACAGCAGAAAAGACATCCACAAAGCTCAAGTTTCTTGAGATTCTATATAACAGGTGCAAACTCAGCCAAAATAAATATGTTTAAAATGCTGCTGCTGATGACTCCAATTTGGTGGCTTTGGTTGTTCTTTTATGCTGCCTTAAAATTTGTGTGTACACTGATCTGTTATAGGTAAACATGAAAATTCTGCATTGTATACTTCCCCACGCTAAAGAGAATCATGTCCATCCATGCTTCTGTACCTTAGATCACATTTCATTTCCCTTCTGGAATGCCCTCTTTTCTTCCCACCACCTACCCAAATTTCACCATGGTTTCAAGGCTGGCCAAGTGTTAGGTCTGACCCTGACCCAGGATGCCTCTCTGGCCTCAGCAAGCCTCCTGGACTCTGTCTGCTCTGACTCTCTGTAGGATCACCTTAACTGTACATATCTGGTGCTGCAGGTGAAGGAAGTGCATTCATTGGTCCCAATTTCCCAACTGGAGAGAGATCATATCTCCCAGGATTGGAGGCCAACTTTGTTCATCTTTTGTGTCTTCTACTCCCAAGCATGTGTGAGAAACTTACTAGAAAACAATTCCTTAGCACTTTGATATTATGCAATTTAGTACCAGGTAAAATGCAGTTTAAAGACATTGTTTCAATTGTGATTTTCAGTCATTATGGTCACCACAATCCATCATCTGTTTTTATGAGACAGGGCTTTTGCCTTTCTAAGTTCATAATGTAAAGCAACAGCAAACACTGTACAGTAGGCGGAGTTTACTTACTGAAACTGGTTAATCATGATGCTCACTGAAATATAAGGAAATGATCAATAAAACCAATCAAACACATGCATTAAATAAATAAGTGCATTAAGGGCAAAGGCAGCATTGGAGTTAGGGTTAGCAAGTATTTAAATTGGAGAAAAATGAAAACAAAAAATCAGCCTTTCTCTTTCCGTATTTAACATTACTGAGTAACCTTCTTTGTAATTCTAATTCAACAGCCCACTCACAGGAGCTAAGGCTTTCTGAGTACTAATGAGCTATATTATATTTGTGTTACATTTATATTATATTTCTTTAAAGACTGGTTTTAATTAGCAAATTCTATTCATTCTCTGGGGAGAAAGGAAAGTGCTGAATGAATCTAAGATTTATTTCTTATCACCTTCAGTATCATAAGTGACATGAAATACCATTACTGGGTCAAAGGGACCAGACTGCCAAGATAATGTTGGAAAAGCTTGGTATACAGTGTTCTTCCAGGATAAGGACATCAGAGGTCAAGTTTGCAGGAATACAGAATTAATCTTGTCCTTAATGATGATTTATCTAAATTCTTCTGAGATTATTCATATAAGCAAACTAGAATTCACACCCACCACTCGTCTGTCAGTTTGTTGTACTGTGAGGAGTTGCATGTTGCTGTTATGTTAGAAATTATGCCACCAGTATTTCATATACCAGCAAGGTCATCCATAGTGGACAGGTTTCAGTGGGCCTTCCAAACTAAGACAGATTAGTAAGAAGGATGTGGCCACGTCCACTTCTGAAAAAAAAAAAAAAAAAATTGACCACTGAAAACCTTGTGAATAGCAGGGAAACTTTGTCTGATACAGTGCCAGAAGATGAGCCCCTCAGATTGGAAGGCATTCAGATATGACTGGGGAAGAGCTGCCTCTTCAAAGTAGAGTCAACCTTAACGACATGAATGGAGTAAAACTTTCTGGACCTTCATTGGCTGAGGTAGCATGATTGAAAATGAGAAGAAACAGCTGCAAACGTCTATTAATAAATGGAACATGCAATGTATAGAGTATGAATCTAGGAAAATTGGAAGTTGTCAAAAATTAAATGGAACTCATAAATATTGATATCCTAGGCATTAGTGAACTGAAATATACTGATATTAACCATTTTGAATCAGACAATCATATGGTGTACTATGCTGGTCATGACAAATTGAAGGGAATGACATTGCATTCATGATCAAACAGAATGTTTCAAGATCTATCCTGAAGTACAATGCTGTCAGTGATAGGATAATGTCTACAAAGAAGACAAGTTAATACTATTACTATTCAAATTTATGTACCATCCACTAAAGTAAAAGATGGAGAAATTGAAGGATATTACCAACTTCAGTCTGAAATTGGCCAAACGTGCAATCAAGATGCATTAGTAATGACTGATGATTGGAATGCAAAAGTTGGAAACAAAGAAGTCTTGGTAGTTGGAAAATATGGCCTTGATGATAGAAATTACACTGGGGATTGCATGACAGGATTTTGCAAGACAACAACTTATTAATTGCAAATACCTTTTTTCAACAACTGCCAGAAATTCAACCCAGATTCAGAAGAGGGTGTGGAACAAGGAATATCATTGCTGATGTCAGATGGATCTTGGCTGAAAGCAAAGAATACCAGACAGATATTTACTTCTGGTTTATTGACTATGTAAAGGAATTTGACTGTGTGGATCATAACAAATTATGGATAACATTGAGAAGAATGGGAATCCCAGAACACTTAATTTTGGAACCTGTGCATAGACCAAGAGCAGTCATTCAGACAGAACAAGGGGTACTGAGTGGTTTAAAATCAGGCAAGGTGTGCATCAGGGTGGTATTCTTTCACCATACTTATTCAATCTGTATATTGAACAAATAATCAAAGAAACTGGAAGAAGAATGCAGCATCAGGATTGGAGAATGCCTCATTAACAACCTGAAATATGCAGATAACACAACCTTCCTTGCTGAAAGTGAAGAAAACTTGAAGCACTTACTGATGAAGATCAAAGACTGCAGCCTTCAATAAGAATTACACCTCAACATAAAGAAAACAAAAATCCTCACTGCTGGACCAGCAAGCTATTTTATGATGAATGGAAAGAAGATTGAAGTTGTCAAGGATTTCATTTTCCTTGGATCTGCAATCAACACCAATGGAAGCAGCAATCAAGAAATCAAATGATGCATTGAGTTGGGCAAATCTTCTGTAAAAGACCTCTTTAAAGTGTTTAAAAGCAAAGATGTCACTTTGAAGATTAAGGTACACCTGACTCTAGGCATGGTCATTACAATAGCCTCATATACATGTAAGAGCTGGATAATGGAACAAAGAAGATCGCAGAAGAATTGATGCATTTGAATTGCAGTGTTGGTGAAGAATATACCATGAACTGGTAGAAGAACAAACAAATCTTTCTTGGAGGAAGTACAGCCAGAATGCTCCTGAGAAGCAAGAATGGGACTTTGTCTCTCATACTTTGATCATGTTGCCAGAAATGACCAGTCCCTGGAGGAGGATACCATGCTGAGTAAACTAGAGGGTCAGTGAAAAAGGGGAAGACCCTCAATGATATGGATGACACTGTGGCTGCCAAGGTGGGCTCCAGCATGGCAATGATTGTGAGAATGGCACAGGACCAGGCAGTGTTCCATTCTGTTGTGCACAGGGCCATTATGAGTCAAAACTGACTCAATGGCACCTTACAACAACAACAACAGAATTCACACATCTACCCAACTGCTATTCCTTCAAAGTATTCACCTCAAAAAGCCGTATACTTTCTCCAACAATGTTGTTTACTGTTCCAGTTGTTTTCCACACTCCTACTCACAAGTTGTTACAACTGCGAATGCACAGCATTTGAATATCCTCAGTAAGTGAATATCTTCCTCACTGGATTTCAAAACAGCCCCTAAGATGGGAACCAAGTCTGGTGAAATGGTGGGTTATCAAGCTGGGATCCTCCTGGGTGGAAAACAAGACATGACTAAGAAGTTATAAGACTACCTTTTTCAGTGGCCTGTAAATTGGTTTTAGGAACAGTTCCAAGGGAAGTGCTTCAGAATTGCTTTGAGCAATGGCTGCATCATTGGAACATCCAGCCTCCAAAGCCAGTAGCGTGAAGGGAATTAGGTGTATTTGGATGCTCACTATATGAATAGTCTTAATACTTGATAGCTCTGCTGTTAGAAAAGAGTTCCCAGAGGCTTAGGTCATTCTCACCTCATTTTTTTTTCTGTATCACCAATGATAACCCAATGTCTTGGGTTGAGGAACCTACTATCTTCAGTGGCTATCAATTTTATTGCCACTTCGACCTCAAATTATCTGTTAGGTAGCAAGAATGAATCATAGTTACTCCCATTAATGTGTGAGTAATTTTGATGAGGAATATTAAATTTACCATTAGAAAACTTAGGTTTCTCTTTCATTAATAGTGGAATGGCATTCTGAGAGCCTTTGAGTTCCCGTATATGTAACCTGGGACTTCTCACACCATAGCTCCTGCCGCAGTTAACACCAAAGGCATTTACTCAGCCCAACCCTGAGCACAAACCCAGGAGCTTGGCTTGCGCATAGAAGAAAGAGGAGACTAGAAGGGGAAGTCCCATTCATTGAAAAATGGCCACGTGTGAGGATCTTTACATACCTTATCAAATCAATTCTGGGAAGTAGGCACTGTCATCTCAATTTCACATATGTAGACAAATGGAAAGCTAAGAGAGGTTGGGTAATGTATCCAAAGCCCACATGTCAATCAGTGGAAGGATTAGGATGTGAATTCCCTTTTCCTGATCCCAAAGTCCATGCACTTTGCTGTGAGGTTGATACAGCTGTTTCTAGTGATGGTGCCATGGAAAGAGTGGTGAGCAGCCTCAGGGGACACTGACTCCATTGATACTTATGCACCCTCTGGCTGAGTGGCCTTGGTTAGAAGGCTTTAGCCTTCTAAATTCTCATTTTCCTGACTTTAATTAACAATTTGATTATTTATGGAATCTTTCACACTTTCACATCTAACATCACTGTACTACATCTCAAAGAGGCTCCTCAGAAGAAAGAATTGACACACAGCCAAGAAAACACTTATGGGGCAGTTCTGCTTTGCACACATGGGGTCGCCATGATTGGAACGGGCTCTACAGCAACTAACAAGATGGATTTGAAGAAGGGCTGGCAGTTGAATGGGAAAGAGAGACATAGAATGATAGAATTTCTATAAATGATATCATTAGTTTTCTATTTCCATAAAGCAGATGCCAAGATAGAAATATGATTATATTAAAATGGGAGCCCAGTCTCAGAGTTCAAAGGTGATATTTACTCATCTCCAATCAACAGTCAGGCTCCTAAGGATCATGTCCATCTTTTATGCCACTGTTCCTGAGTGCTTGTAAAGGGCCTAGCACATAGTAGGTGTTCAATAAATAAGTAAAGTATAAATACATCAGGTGATACCTGAGCTAAGACTTAAAAGGTGACAAACCCAAGCAGTGAAAGAGAGAAATGGTGTGACAGGGAGAGAACAGAACATGAGAGAAAAGTGAGGTATGTACAGTATTGCCAAAGCACAGAGCGTAAGGAGGGAGGGTAAGTTAGGATTTGGAGAAATAAAAGAAGTCTGGCTGTGAAGGGCCTTGTGTGTCATGCTGAGGGATTCAGAGATGGACTCTGGGGATTTGATGGACTTCCTGAAATTGTAGGCACACATTTGTGGGCTTATGTGTAAGTGTGAATG
Source organism: Orycteropus afer afer (assembly GCF_000298275.1). Classification (NCBI taxonomy): domain Eukaryota; kingdom Metazoa; phylum Chordata; class Mammalia; order Tubulidentata; family Orycteropodidae; genus Orycteropus; species Orycteropus afer. The sequence goes on from NW_006921652.1 coordinate 7,534,965, forward strand.
TGTACTTTTGTAAGGAAAAGGGTGTATTGCTTTCATCAAATTCTCAAATGTTAAGAACTCTTGTAGGCAACAAAAAGCTCTTGAAGGGTTCATGGGATTGGGAAGCTATCAGAATAACATTTGAAACAAATGACTCTAGCTGCAGGATGAGGATGTAGCAAGACTGGTAGTGGAGAAGTTAGTGAAGAGATAATGCAACAGTCCAGGAAGGAAATACAGTGAAACCTGTGAGAGGTGGAACTCAGGGGACTGCCTTGTTTTTCCAGGTCTTGCCAGTTTTCTACTTTTGACAGTCTTACACTTTTCTATCACTGTCCACTAGTGGAAAATATTTTGAGTTTTCCTTCTCTGACAGGTTTCCACCTTACACAAGTTTCAGCTCTCGCAAGTTTTGCTGCAATGAGATTCAAATCCTGATCAGTGGCATGAGTGATGGAGTAGACAGAAGAGGATTCAAGAAGTACTTGGGAACTCAGAGGATTGGGATGGACTTATGGGATGTGGGGTGGAGGAAAAAGAGAGGGAGAAAAAGAACACTGAGGTGGACTTCCACACTTCAGCTTGGATTGACATGTAGTACCACCAAATGACAGGCAGAAAGCAAGTAGGCCTGAAAGGGGAAAAGGTGAGCTTTTGAGCTATTGCTTTTGAGGTTTCAATAGGACCTGCCAGGAAGGTGAAAATGACCCTGAAGCATGCAGAGAGATCAAGATTTTAGTCATCAATGTTGAGATGAGAGTTTAAACTTTGAGAGGACATGGGACAGTCCATAGAAAGTATTAGAAAAACAGCAGTAGATGAAGAATGGATCTATAAGACATGTAGACATTTAAGGAGACAAGGAATAGTCAGAGATAGGAGAGGGCTGGAGAATACCATCACAGACTCCAGGTGACAGAATTTCAATAAAATGCACCGTGGGATGGACGAATAAGGCAGGTTGCTTCCAGAAATAACAGTCAGAATCTGTCAGCTTGAGGAGAGAGAGAATTTTAGTTTGTGGGTTTGCCCATCTAGAACGTCTCAGCAGCAATAAAACGACTTCAATTTCATCTTTCACAATAAAGCTTGCCCATGCTTTTCTGCCAGTTTCATCTGGCAGAAAACAGAGCTCAGACCAGCTGCTAGAGATATGTCTAAACTCCCCTTCAGTGCACTTGGAATGTGGCACCTCATCAGCACGAGCCTTGGCCCCTAGACGGAAGGAAAGCAGCTATAAAGGAGCAGCAGCCATCATCACCTGGAGCTCTGCAGCCTCCCTCTCTCAGCCGGTGATGCTCCCTGACTCTGCTCATGGGCCAGACACCCAGGTCTCCCATATGAGCAGGGTGAGGTCTCCATTTTCATAGTTACTTTATCACTACACATTCCCCTCTCACCAAGATTGCTCTTTGGTATTTAGACCAAGCAGGTTACTCAGAAATTGTAAGCTTGGATAGACCAGAGGAGTCCCTGGGTGGTACAAACAGTTAAGCACTGAGTTGCTAACTGAAAGATTGGAGGTTCGAGTCCACCCAGAGGCACCTTGGGAAAAAGGTCTAGCAATCTATTTCCCAAAGATCAGCCATTGAAAACTCCATGGAGCACAGTTCTACTCTGACACAAGTGAAGTCACCATGAGTCGGAGTTGCCTTGACAGGCACTGGGGTTTTATGGTCACTGGTTAAAGGGTCCATTCCCTGGAAGACTTTTAGGCAGAGCTTCAAAGATTGGGTACCAGTGTGAAAGGGGAGAGAAGAAAGATGGAGGGAGGAGGAGAGGGGGAGAGACCACTGCCACTGAGGAATCTTGTCCTGTCCCCAAGTGCCCTGTGTAGAGTGGAAGGAGGAGAAAACAAGGAAGCAGTACGCCAGCTTTAAAGAAGCTCAAACGCATCCTCAAGAGCTCTGCTGGCTCTGTGGTTAAGGCATTTGGGCTGCTAACCAAAAGGTTGGCGGTTCAAAACCACCAGCCACTCTGTGAGAGAAAGATGAGGCAGTCTGCTTCCATAAAGATTTATAGCCTTGGAAACCTTATGTGGGTCGCTATGAGTCGGAATTTACTCAATGGCAGTGGGTTTGGTTTTGGTAATGCATCCTCAGCTATTTTCCTGTCATACTTTTGGCAGAGTATGTCTGATATCCCTCCCATGTGCCAGAATAATCCTTATTCATCCTTTCACAGTAGATGTTTAAAAGACAGTCAAACCTCATAGTCACCCCATTCAGTCCAACTGCAGAGTACCTTTAATGTTAATACTTGGAATCTCTAGAACCTAGTATCAACCGTAGAACTACAGCAAATTCCAGCTGCTGTAACACACCATCGAATGCTCTGAGAGCCCTTTATTAACAAATTGCTAATGCTGTTGTTCTGGTAGCATAGTGCCTAAGGTACTTGACTGCTAACCAGAAGGCTGGCGGTTCAAACCCACCAGCCACTCCTCGGAAAGAAGGTTGGGCAATCTACTTCCATAGTGATACCACCTCGGAAACCCAAGGAGGGATCACTATGAGTCAGGTCCAACTCGACGGCACATAACAACAACAACAACACAATGCTGTTGTGAGCAAAAATGTAATTATTGCAATCACCAAGACCCTTCCTTGGATAACTGAAAATAAAACAGATCAGAGTCATTGTAGTGGGAGAATAAGGCATGTCTCTTTCCTGTCTCAATTGTGAACAGATTGATAATGAGAGGACAGCATATGAAGGCCGAAGTATCACCTTTATCACTGATAAATGCGAGCCAGAGTCTGTAGCTGAATGTAGCAGTCAAGTGGGCTGGAAACAAAGCCCCCAGTGAAATAGACTTACTAACCTCTTTGCAGGCATGGGCCTGTCCAGAGAAGACTCCAGCCAGGGGCAGACTTACCCAGAAGCTGGAGGCTTAGCCTAGAGAAGAACTTTAGGGATCCTCCCTTGAGTGGGCCCTGTCTAGGCCCATCTAATGTCCATTTGTAATTATATGTTTTTTCTCTTAAGGAGGGACACTGAAATGATGTAAGTGTCTCGCTACACCAACCTGCTTGCATGGCCTTGCAGAGGATAATTGCTGTCCCCTACAGGCAACATAGGAAGCAATAGTGGGCAATCTACTTCTGTAAAGATTCATCACCTGACTCGATGGCAGTGGGTTTGGGTTTTTTTTTTTTTTTTTTGGTTTGCACTGGCAGCGTGCTCACAAAAGAGAAAAAGGGGAGAGCAGTACCAAACGTCCTCAGTTTATTCTTATCTACTAATGAGGGAAAGGGAGAACAAAGGCCTAGAGTTACAGCGAATGGGTTCCCTCAGTATGGAAGGAAATGCAAGAGTGAGGAAGAAGGGCTTCCTCCTTAACCAAGACAGTTATCCAGGAAGAATTGTAAAACACATAAAAAAAAAAAAAAAAAAAAGTTCCAATTGAGTCAGTTCTGCTTATGATGACCATGTATGTCAGAGTAGAACTGTGTTCCGGGATTTTTCACTGGCTGATTTATTAGAAAGAGATCTCCAGGCCTTTCTTCTGAGCCACCTCTGAGTGGACTGAAACCTCCAGCCTTTCAGTTAGCAGCTGACCACATTAACCATTTGCACCACCCAAGGATTCCGTAGGACACTTTACAGGCTACTTATAGTGCCTAAGGCACTTGACTGCTAACTAGAAGGCTGGAGGTTCAAACCCACCAGCCACTCCTCAGAAGGAAGGTTGGGCAATCTACTTCCATAGTGATATTGCCTCGAAAACCCAAGGAGGGGTCGCTATGAGTCAGGTCTCACTCGACAGCACATAACAACAACAATAACCCATGCCATGGGCATTAGGCAAAGTCCCAGTCCAAACTCAACTTTGAGAAGGAGGATTTCACAAAGGTTCTTTAAGTTGAACATCCCCCAGTGTCCCACTAACACATGTCAATTTTATCTTCCTCCCTTTATTATGGTAATCCACAAAACAAAACAGAAAGGAGCAGTGATGTTGTCCAAGGCTTTGTCTCTCTTCGGTTTCACTGCAAAAACAGGCCAAGACAGGTTCCTCACCACCTCATGCACTACGTCAGAAATTCAAAATTACCTAGAGTCTACCCACAAAGTAAGAAATGTTTTCATTATTCAAGTTTCCAAAGTTATAAACTTAAGAACAATGCCTTTCTGTCTCAAAAAAAAAAGTTCTCATTTCCTGAGCTGGGAACAAAAAGAATAAAAATAAATCTGTGGTACAAGGATTTGGTCATTCAGCCAGTCTGCCGTCAGGGATGGCCATTCCTAGCAGTGAAAGCCTGGAGGAAAGAATAGGACTAAAATTGTGACCTTCCCTCAGACTAAATGGTACATGTCTTCATGCTGAATACAAGTCTCTGGGTGAGCATATTACACCTCAGCACTTGACAGGAAATAAAAGCCTTAAAACTCTTCTTTGAAGAAAATGGATGATTGCCTCAACTGGAAGATGTGTCCCCTCAAATCCTTGCTCCACAATGAACTTCCAGTCAGCTCTACTTTCCCGCTCATAACCCCTCATCGCCTACCTTTAAATATAAATAAATAAAGGGCCATGTTGATTTTTTAAAACTTTTACTTTTTTTTTTTTCTTTTGAATAGCATGAACATTTAACCAACATTGATCATTAGGCTGTCAGGAAAATAATAATGGGAGCAATCAATCTTCAGCTAATTACCTGCTGGTTCTGCCACCCTCATAAATCTCTTTTTGATTGTGAACTACATGCTGAGGGCGCCCAGCAAGGGCAGATGTCAAAGAGGAATACTCCCTCATAAAAGCAGATCCCTGCAGGTTCGCACCTCAGGCTACCACCTCCCGGTTGTGCTTCTCACAGTGAGCCTGGAGCTATATGTGGTGTGCATCCCTACCACAAGGGTGGATGTGCTGAGCTGGTGAGGCCAGATAGCACCAAGTCTCAGAAGACACCTTGCCTCCTGCAAGACAGCAGTCTGTGCAGGCACTGTTCCTAAGAGGGTCCAAGGCTTTGTGCTTGCCTTCCTGTGCAGCAATGTCAACCCCTCCTTGGCCTTGCAGAGCCAAAGTTCCAGTGTCACCTTCTCTGTGAGGCACTACTTCCCAGGGACTCGGCCCTCCAGCCCTTACTTGGCTACTGGTTAAACCTAGGGGCTGTGGAGCCAGATTAACCCATTGCTATGGAGTCAAACCTACAGAACAGTGTGGAATTGCCCCATAGGGTTTCCAAGGTTATAATCTTGACAGGGGGAAACTGTCACATCTTTCTCCTGTGGAGCCAGTGGTGGGTTACGACCTTTCAGTTAGCAGCTGATCACTTAACCACTGCACCCCCAGCCAGATTGCCCAGGTTTAAATTCTAGCTTCTTGTGACCCCGGGCAAGTTTCTTAACCTCTCTTTGCCTCAGTATTTTTATTGGTAGAGGGAAAACATATTATGAAAGTCAGAGGGTTGTGAATGAGGAATAAATGCACTAGTATATGGAAAGCATGGTAGAGTGCATAGGGAAAATTCCCTGGCACATAGAACATGCTCAATATATTTTAGCAGCAATTATAATATTTACTATATCATTATTATCATTATTTTTATTATTCCACTAGAATGTGAGCTTTCTAAGAATTTGTTGTTAGTTGCCCTTGAGTTGGCTTCAATTCAAATCAACCTTATCTATAACAGAACAAAAAGTTGTTCCCCAGGCCTGCTCCAACTTCACGGTCTCTGGTATGTTTCAGTCCATTGGTGTGGCTGTTGTGTCAGTTCATCTCATTGAGAGTTTTCCTCATTTTCACGACCCTTTACCCATCATGATGTCATTTTCTAGCAACTGGTCTTTCTTTTTTTTTTTTTAATTGTGATTTGGGTGAAAGTTTACAGATCAAATTCACTTTCCATACAGCAGCTTACACACACTTTGTCTCATGACATTGACTACAACTTCCCACAATGCAACAGCTCCCCTCCCACTTCCTTCCCATAGTTACCACTTCCCTGTATCCTTCCCTCCATGCACTCCTGCCTCCCGAGCTGTGTCCCTGTGCACACACAGCCCTTCTATTCTCCCATGATTGATCTCTCCAAGGAGTGTATCTACCTAATGTTCAGCTCATGTGCCTGTCTTTTATTTGGCAGGAAGCCATGGGAGTGGTTCAATTCCAGACCTGAAGAGCAGCTAGGGCCCATAGTCTCAGGGGTTCCACCAGCCTCTATCAGACCAGCAAACATGGTCCTTTTTTTTTTTTTTTTTTTTTTTTAATGATTTTGAGTTTTGTTCCACACTGTTCTCCCACTCTGTCCAGGATCTCCTACAAGGATCCCCACCCCACCCCCGAGTGGTTGACATTGGTAGACGAACACCTTCTAGTTTATCTGGTCTCATAGTCATATAGGCTGAGTATCACATGGTGTACCAGTCACTTAGACTAATTGTTTTCATGCATCTTTGGTTTTCTTCATTCTACTTTGCTCTGGATGAGGAGAGACCCGTTGTTGCATCTAGATGGCTGCTTGCAAACTTTTAACACCTTAGTCATTACTCACCAAAATAGGATGTGGAACAATGTTTTTGTGTAGTATGTTATGTCAATTGAGCTTGATGTCCCCTGCTACTATGGTCTTGAGACCACAGGTCCAACTATTTGCTCCCTCTGGGTAGTTAGCTGTGGCCAAGAAGTGACTACAAACTTGTCCCTTATCAGCTCTACTTATATACCTGGGATTCTTACAGAACATACAAATGCAAACATTGTCAGCCAACCCTATACATAGTCATGAGCACAGTCCCCACCACCTACATATACTTAATAGTTCAGCCTGTCCACCCATCTATCCACCCATACCCATGTTTGCCTTCACTTCGAACGCAGTACTGTATCTGCAAAAGAGTTCATCTTTGTTATCTGTACCTCCCATGCACCTCTCTATGTCTTCCTCTTCCTCAGTGCCACCGTGTTGATCACTCACATTTGGTACATTGCCCTTCTCTTCACCCAAATCAGTACTTGTCTCTACCTATCTAACAGTGTTCCCTCTCCTCCGTTTCCACCGTTGGTAATCAACAAAGAAAATTTCCTTCCAGATAGCAACCTTTCTTTGACTTTTTACAATAACAGACTGATACAATATTTGTCCTTCTGTGATTGGATTATTTCACTCAGCCTAATCTCCTCCAAGTTCATCTACATTATGTGGTGTTTTGCCGATTCTACATTATTCTTTAGGGTTGGGTACTGTTCCATTGTGTGTATGTACCATAGTTTGGTTATCCGTTTTTCTGTTGATGGGCACCTCGGTTGTTTCCATCTTTTGGCTGTTGTAAATAGTACTGTGATGAACATGAGTGTACATATATATCTGTTCTTGTCCTGGCTGTCACTTCTTTAGGATATATATCTAATCCTAAATATAAATAATTCTGGGTCAAATGGTATTTCTAATTCTCACTTTTTAAGGAATCAGATACTGCTTTCCACAGTGGTTGTATCATTTGACAGTCCCAATCTCTCCGCATCCTCGCCAGCATTTCTTATTTTCTGTCTTGTTGAACTTTGCTACTAGTGCTGGGGCAAGATGGTTTCTCATTGTTGTTTTGATTTGCATCTCTCTAATGGCTAATGAGGAGCTCTGGTAGCATAGTGCCTAAGGCACTTGACTGCTAACCAGAAGGCTGGTGGTTCAAACCCACCAGCCACTCCTCGG
>NW_006921652.1:7542731-7545626 GCF_000298275.1 Orycteropus afer afer
ATGGCAAATAACAACAACAACAACAACAATGGCTAATGATCATGAACTTTTCTTCATATGTTTGTTGGCCACCTGAATATCCTCTGGTGAAATCTATTCATGTCTTATGCCCATTTTTTAATTGGATTATTGGTCTTTTTGTTGTTGAGATGTTGGAGTTTTCTATAAATTCTAGAGATAAGTTCCTTCTCAGATATGTCATTGCTGAATGTTTTTTTCCCAATCTGTAGGTTCTCTTTTTACTCTTTTGGAAAAGTGTTTGGAAGCACGTAGAAATTTAATTTTTAAAAGTTCCCATTCATCTAGTTAACCTTCTGCTGTTAGTGCCTTTTGGGTTATGATTGATAGTCTATTTATACTATATATTAGAGCCACTAAATTTGCCCCTAGTTTTTCCTTGAGGAAATTTATAGTTTTATGTTTCACATTTAAGTTTGATTCATCTGGAGTTAGTTTTTGTGTATGGGGTGAGGTACGGATCTTGTTTCATTTTTCTGCAAATGGATCTCCAGTTTTGCCAGCACCATTTGTTAAACAGACAATCTCTTCCCCATTTAATGGATTTTGGCTCTTTGTCAAAGATTAGCTGACCATAGGTTGATGGATGTATTCCTGGGTTCTCAATTCTATTCCATTGGTCTATGTATCTGTCATTGTACCAATACCAGATACAATACCAGGCAGTTTTGACTACTGTGCTTGTATAGTAGGTTTTGAGATCTGGGAGTGTAAGACCTCCTACTTTGTTCTTCTTCTTCAATAGTGTTTTGCTTGTCCAAAATCTCTTTCTTTTCCATATAAAGTTCCAAAGCCAAACTCACTGCCATCGAGTCAGTCCCAACTCACAGTGACCCCTCCTTGGGTTTCCAAGGTGGTATCTCTACGAAAGTAGATTGACCAACCTCCCAAGGAATGGCTGGTGGGTTTGAACTGCTAGTCTTCTGGTTAGCAGTCAAATGCCTTAGGCACTACACCACCAGAGTTAGTGATTGGTTTTTCTGTATCCTTAAAGAATGTTGATGGAATCTGGGTTGGGATTGCATTGAATGTACAGATTGCTTTGGGTAGAATTGACATTTTCATAACGTTCAATCTTCCTATCTGCGAGCATGGGATATTCTTCCGTTTGTTTATGTGGATCTCTTCTGGTTTCTTGAAGTAGTGTTTTGTAGTTTTATTTGTACCGGTCTTTTGTGTCCCTGGTAGGCTTTATTCCCAAGTATTTTATTTTGTTGGTAGCTATTGTAAATGGTATTTATTTCTTTATTTCTTTTTCAGCAATCTCTTTGCTGGTGTAGAGAAATTTTTGGATGTTGATCTTGTATCTTGCCACTATGCTAAATCTCTCAATTAGTTCCAGTAGATTTTTTACTGAGTCTTGGGTTTTCTAGGGATAGGATCATATCATCAGCAAATAGTTTGACTTCTTCGTTACTGTTTTGGTTACCTAGTGTCACTGTAACAGAAATATACCACGAATGGGATGGCTTGAACAAACAGGAGTTTATTCTATCACAGTTTGGAGGCTTTAAGTCTGAGTTCAAAGTGCCAGGCTCTAGGGACTGGGTGAAAGCCCCTCAACCTTGGGCTTCAGCTCTGTCTCCTGCTCCTGACTCACTGAAGCTAGAGGCTTTTCTTCACTCAGACAGCTGCTGACTGCTGAGACTGACAAGCCCAAGGTTGACAAGTAAAAAAGGCAGAGTCCCTATGTTACCAAACCACACGGCAGGCTATTAATTCAAGTCCATTAAAAGTCCAAAGGTTGGCAGAGCATAGCAGGCTGCTGAACAGTGACTCGGCTACATGCAGGATTCAAGTGTGCCATAAGCTAGAGACTGTTCCCCAAGGGTTCTCCTTATCTACAGGAAGCAGACCACATCCCTAGGGCAGCTACTCAGCTGCTAACAGTAGATTCCACCATGGAGTTGATTACCAGTCTCATCATGGGGAATGCTGCATCCAGGTGCCTAGCCACTCAACCAGGCCCAGCCAAGTTGACACACAGACTTAACCACCACACTTATCAGTTTTGATGCCTTTGATTTCCCTTTCTTGCTGCCCTGGCTAGGACTTCCAATACAATGTTGAATAGCAGTAGTGATAGAGGGCACCCTTGTCTGGTTCTTGTTTGCAAGGGGGATGGTTTCAGTCACTCTCCATTGAGAATAATGTTGGCTGTTGGTTTTGCATAGATCCCCTTTATTATGTTGAGGAATGTGCCTTCTATTCTTATTTTGCTGAGAGTCTTGATCAGGAATGGGTGTTCAATTGATACGATCATGTGGTTCTTTTGTTTTGTTTTATTTATGTGGTGGATAATGTTGACTGTTTTTCTAATGTTGAACCACGTGGTCATAATGAATTATTTTTTTATATATATTGTTGGAGTCTGTTGGCTAGGATTTTGTTGAAGATTTTTGCATCCATATTCATGAGAGATTTTGGTCTATCGTTTCCCTTTTTAGTGATGTCTTTGCCTGGTTGTAGTATCAAGGTTATGCTTACTTCATAAAATGAGTTAGGGAGGATTCCATCCTTTTCTATGTTTTGGAATACTTTGAGTAGGATTGGTGTCAGTTCTCTGAATGGTAGAATTCTCCAGTGAAACAGTCTGGGCCAGGATTTTTTTGTTGTTGGTAATTTTTTTTATGACCTGTTCAATTTCTTCTTTTGTTATGGATCTGTTCAACTTTTCCATATCAGTCTGGGTTAATTTAGGTAAGTGGTGTGTTTCTAGAAATCTGTCCATTTCTTCCAGATTTTCAAATTTGTTGGAGTACAGTTCTCCATGTTGTTGTTATTATGTGCTGTCGAGTTGGACCTGACTCATAGCGACCCCACCTCGGGTTTCTGAGGCAGTATCACTACAGAAATAGATTGCCTCATCTTCCTTCC
>NW_006921652.1:7547191-7567214 GCF_000298275.1 Orycteropus afer afer
TTTGTTGCTGTTGTTTTAGTATTTGCTGAATATTTGTGCTTGTCCTCTTTTTTATTGTGATGTGAAGGTTTATCATTTTTCTTTGAGGTTACCTTGTGATTTATAATTTTCTCCCCGAGTTTAAGGAGCTCTGGTAGCATAGTGCCTAAGACACTTGACTGCTAACCAGAAGGCTGGTGGTTCAAACCCACCAGCCACTCCTCAGGAGGAAGTTTGGGCAATCTACTTCTGTAGTGATACCACCTCAGAAACCCAAGGAGGGGTTGCTATGAGTCACATCCAACTCGACAGTGTATAACAACAAGCCCAAGTTTAGAACAGTCCATTCTATCTTGCAATTCTCTTGACTTTCTCACCATCTAGAAGTTCTGTAACTACACTATTTTTCCCTCTTTTTTGGTTTGTAGTTGTCCTCATATGCCAATTGATGTCTCTGGTTCCCTGTTTGCAATTGTCAGCTTATTTTACTTTGGATACTTCCATAGCTGTGTTGGTTTCTGGGTTATGTCATCTTGTGTATTAATGGCCAGTTGTTTGCTATTATTAGTTCTCTGTTCAAAGGATTCCCTTTAGTATCTCTCATAAGGTTGGTCTGATTTTAACAAATTCCCTTAATTTCTGCTTATCTGTAAATCTCCTAATTTCACCATCATATTTGAGGGACAGTTTTTTTGGGTGTATAATTCTTGGTTGGAAATTTTTCTCTTTTGGGGTTTTCTGTATACCATCCCATTGCCTTCTCACTTGCATGGTTTCTGCTGAGAAATCAGAGCTTATTCTTATTGGTTGTCCTTGTAGGTAACTTTTCATTTTTCCCATGCTGCTTTCAGGATTCTTTCTTTATCTTTGATTTTGATGAATTTGATGATGATATGTCTTAGTGATTTTCTTTCGGGGTCTATCCTGTTTGGGGTTCATTACACTTCCAGAATGGGTATATTCTCATCTTTCATCATATCAGGGAAGTTCTCTTCCAACAAATCTTAGACAATTTTCTCAGTGGTTTTATTTTTCTCTTCCTGTTCTGGAGTTCCAATTACATGTATCATTCCTTTTGATGGTATCCCACATGAATCTTAGATTTTCTTCATTTTGTTTTGATCTTTTTTTCTGTTTGATCCCTTTCCAAAGAAGTATTCAGGTATTTGTTTTCAATCTCGTTTATCCTGTCTTCCATTGATTCTATTCTTCTCCTTTGCCCTTTCAATGTGTTATCTATTTCAGAAAATTTAGTATTAATCTTCTGGATTTCTACCTGTAGATTTTGTATCATTTCTAATTTTTCATCTATTTTGTCATTTTGTTCTTATATTGTCTTTCAAAATTGTTCTAGGGTTTTCTCTGTGTTTTCCTCAGTTTTTTCAGTGTCTTCTTTGATCTGCCTCTCAATCCTTTGAAGATACCTAAATATAATTCTTTTGAATTCCTTATCAGGGAGGTCCAGTGCTGCTACTTCTTCAGAGATATACTACTGGGTCTGTATCCTGCTCCTGTGTTTCTACCACTTTATCTTGCTTCTTGGTGTGGACTGTGACTATCTGTTTTCTCTGAGACATTGTGACATTGTTATATTTAGATCTCTGTTAACTGTTTGTAAAGAGCAGTTAAGGGTGAGTCAGGCTCTTCTTGGTGATCGTTTATCATTGGCCAGTTGTTGGAGAAGGAAGTGGTGGCTCTCACTCAGTAAGTGGAGCTGCAGGAGTTGCAAGTGTGATTACATCATATGGGCATGGTTGCTGTCTCCCACTCAGTTGACAAAAACAATGATCAAAAAAACATCAAAAAAGTAAAAGCAAGCAGACAAAAAACACACCACATAAACACAGAGGAACAATCCCTGAAAAAAGAAAAAAAAACACAATATCTGAGAAGGAGGCAATAAGAGAAAAGAGGTAGAGTAGGAGAATAATAAAGAAAAAACATGAGAAAAATGCAAAAAGAAAAACAGTGAATGGGGAGAAACCATGAGAAAGAAAAAAATGGGAACCAGGAACAGAGAAGAGAGGAAAAGCTAAAAACCAGAACCTGGGAAGGGAAGAATAAAGAATAATAATAAAAAGGATGAAAATAATAATTATTTTTATTTTAAAACAGACAAAAACAAACAAACTTTTAAAAAAGGGAATCTAGGCAGGGTAGGACACCCACCCAGGCTCCGTCAGAGCACACAGACTGAGATGGAATTCCTGCAGGCCCAGAAGATGGGTGGGAGTGAGGGATGGCCACACCTCCATTCACCAAGAGGGTGTGGGGTATAAGAGTAACAAGAGGAATATCGCATCTTTCCAGTCATTCATGTCTGGAATATCCTTGCAGTCCCCAGCAAGTGGAGCCTATTCTTAGGTCCCTGGAATCTGTCACTTTAAATATCCAAGATGGTCAAACTGCTTGTAAACATTAAAAATGGCTGTGCCCTTGGGACAGCCAAAATTCCACAGCTCAGCCTGTCTCCTTCTTCGCTGCTTCCCCTTTTATTCACCAGCTACCAGTGCAGTCCTCTTTGCAGCCCCTCACTAGCAGGGTCAATTTTTATGTTGATTCTTAAGTCCTAACACCACTTGGCAATTTCCAAGCTGTCCATACCATTGGGATAGCTGACAGACCACAGCTCTGTATGTCTCCTTTTTCAGTGTTTTCATGCAGGTTCTTCTACTAGTTAGAGTTTATTCCAATTCTGTATCCTTCTTTTCAAAGCTCAGGGCTCCAGGATTATCTTCTGTATCTGTGTTAATTAGTTCCCCTTTTCTTTGTTGAAAAGGGTCTGTGTAGTTTGCCTGACTATTCCTCCATTTGCATTGGTCTTTTTGATGATGTGCCCAAAGTAAGTGAGCCAGTCTCTCCATCCTCCCTTCTAAAGAGCGTTCTGGTTGTATTTCTTCTAAGACTGATTTATTTCAGAATTAAAAACAAAACCAGCTGCCGTTGAGTCAGTTCCAACTCATGTTGACCTTATGGGTACTCCATAGGGTTTTCATGGCTGCAACCTTCCAGAAGCACTTCTGAGGGGCCTCTGAGTACATTCCCAGGGCCAACCATTTGCTTAGTAGTCAACTGAGCATGTAACCGTTTGCCCCACTCAGGAACTCCTTTGTTTAAGAATAGAGACAGTCTGTTTTATTCACTACCTGGTACATAAAAGGTGCTTGGGGTATGGCTGTTGAATAACACACAACCCCCTGCACTGTGGTTGTTTATACACCTCACATGAGCACCTTGGCTCTAGTCATTCCTATACTGCTATGGTGTGCTCAGTAGGCACAAAAGAGATAATCAATAAATGTTTACTCAGTGAATAAATGAGTGAACCTCTGAGATTGCAAGTACATGTTATCTCCTAATAATCTCCTACCTCCTAGCCATTACTTATTAAAAACTTGTGCCTTTTGTTTGATATTGACTTGTTTGAACTGAGCAAATATATATCCTCAATGGCGCAAAGAGGACCTTAAAAATAAGGCAGTGCATTTGGGTTTTTTTATCAAGAGGCCCTCTCCATCCAGAGCAGGAGAAAGTTTCTCTAGGAGCCCTGCCTTTTGTGAGTTTCCGTGTCTTCAGGGTCCCCACCTCACGGCAGCTGACCCCTTCCTGAGGCCCACAGCTGCTCTCCTTCCTTAAACTAACTCTCTGCTGGGGTGAACTATGTCTCTCATAGAGGCAGACTAAGCTTGGCTGGGGGGAAGAAAGTATCTTTTTTTCTAAATCCTAGAAATCTGCTAGTGCAGAAGCTTTCCTTGGTGGGTCTGGGAATGTGATACTCCCAGATTCATGGAAGTTTAAAAAAAAAAAAAACTCGTATTCTTTCTGGGATCAGTTCACCATGTCTTTCTCTAGGGGAGCTGCTGGGTGGGTTTGAACAGCCAACCTTTTGATTGACAGCCAAGTGCTTAGTTACACCACCAGGGCTCCTTGTGAATAAATATAGTCTTTACTAAATTATAACTCAGTACTAAAAGCTGCTGTTTATAAGCCTCCAGTAACCAAAACAACTTATCATTACAAGTGCCAGCAGATTTACGATCTGAAATGTTCATCATATTAGTTGTCTTGGGGAAATGAGAGGGAGTGGGGGAGTTATAGCTCAATGTATGTTAAGAGAACTTGCATCAGAATTGCCTGGCACATCTGTTTGCATCTTGTTGCTCACTGTATGCTTACTTCAGCTCAGGCAGGTAAGGTTTATTACAGCTATTTTATGGGTATGGAATGTACAGACTGAGAGATCAAGAGTTGTCCTTGACTGACAGTAAGTTTGAAAAACCCATGTGATTTCTTTATCATCACTGAGAGCATCATCTTCAACATTGTTCATGTGTTGATCATCCAGAACTCCAGAACTGTCCTCATCACCATGGCCTGGGTCTGGCCTAGCTCTTCCCCCACCTGCTGCCTTGCATCTGCACTTGTGAGGCTACGGCTCCCTTAGGGACAATTGCATTCCAGGGCATTGGCTTGGTGAGGGCTGGGGGTGTTTAGTTCCCTGGCTTTTGAGTCAAAGACATTCCAGGGAGTTCCAGGGAGTAAGATACCTTTAAACAGCTTCCAGTAGCCCCTGCTGAGCACTCACAATGGGAGTTAGTCAGTCCCAGCTCAGCCATTAACCTGCTCCATACCCTGGACAGGCTGCCCACTTCCCTTCTCTGCAGAGAGTAGGGGAGGGGCATGCACTAAAGATCTGGAGTGTCATTTCAAGAGGCTCACAAACTTCCATCCACATGAGCCCATCTGTGTACCCTATAGGTCCACTGACCTGGAATAGAACCTTTGGACCAGATGCTCTCGTCAGACACCAAAGGAAGCTTTTTTTTCTGTTTTGTTTTAATTTTTTATTGTGATTTGGGTGAAAGTTTACAGAGCAAATTCATTTTCCATACGGCAGCTCAGGTACACTTTGTCTCATGACATTGCAATTTCCCACAGTGCAACAGCTCTCCTCCCACTTCCTCCCCTAGCCACCTCTTCCCTGTGTCCTTCCCTCCCATGCACTCCTGCCTGCGAGCTGTCCCCCTGTGCGTATACAACCCTTCTATCTTACCAAAGGAAGTTTTAAAGAACAACTTCAACCATTTATTTTCTCATTACTAGTTCACCAGTTGCCATCGATTCTGACTCATGTGTGTCAGGGTAGAACTGTGCTTGGCAGGTTTTCAATGACTGATTTTTCAGAAGTAGCTTGCTAGGCCTTTCTTCCAGGGCACCTCAGGGTGGACTCAAAACTCCAACCTTTTAGTTACTAGCCAAGCATGTTAACTGTTTGCACCACCTAGGGACTCCGTTTCCTCATTATGAAATACATAACAATTTTAAAAAAAAAGAACGAAGGAAATACAGATAAATAAAAAGAAGAAAATTACCATAAACCCACTACTAGAACATTTAGGTTTTTTATCCTAAATCATTTTTATTATTATATTATATTTTATCATTTTCATCATTATTATTATTATCTATGCAAATGCATCTGATTATTTCCTTGGTATAAAAGTAAAATTACCAGCTTTAGTCAGAAAGAGACCACAAATTATCCCACAACAATTTGCCCCCCAGAAATTGAAGGAGGGTGGAAACTTAAGCCCATGTTCTTAAGTGGCATCCTTGCACCACAGCCTCAGAATGCTGACAACAAGTGCTAAGCCTTAACAGCTATCTCAGGCCACATCAACTGTACTATTTTCAAGACTGGCCTGGGCACATTTTGAAGGTGGTAACTTTGTTTGGGTGTCTACTGCCCCCCTCCCCCCATCCCTCACAGAGCCCTGAGCCAACTGTAGTGCTGAGTCAGCCATCATATGCCCTGCCTCACAGGTAGTGGCAGCTGCCCTGCCCTTTACTCCTTGGAATTCTTCTGTCCTCAGGACCCCTGGTAGTTAAGTGCCCAGCTGATAACCCAAAGGTTGGCAGTTCAAAACCACCAGCTAGTCCATGGAAGAAAGGTGTGGCGGTCTGCTTCCGTAAAGATTACAGCTTTGGAAACCCTCTGAGGCACTTCTACCCTGTCCTGTAGGGTTGCTATGAGTCCAAGTCAACCGGATGACAATGGGATATCACAATTCATCAGCCAGTTCTAGACTTCCCATCTGTAGCCCCGTGAATCTTAAATGAACAGGCTCAGGGGAGCAGTCTGAATCATGAGTAGAATTGGCCTTAGTCCAGGCCAGGTGCCAGGTGGCAGGAACAGCAGGCCCAGTAAGCAGGGAGGCACTGGCCTTGGGCAGAGGTGATGGGCAGTGGGAAGCCATCTCAGGGCTCAGCTACAAGGTTAGCTATCTGCTCTATCTCTCAGAGGGTTGCTCCTTCAGAATGTTACTCTACAAAGAAAAGAGCAGGACCTCATTGAAGAGATGAACCCATTTGTCTTGAGTATTACTGAATAAAAGGAAGCAATTAACTTAAACAGTTAAGTGCTTGACTACTAGCCAAAAGGTTGATGGTTTGAACCCACCCAGAGGCACGTCAGGAGACAGGCCTGGCAATATGCTTCCAAAAGGTCACAGACATGAAAACCCTATGGAGCAGTTCTACTCTGCATACAAGGGGCTGCCACGAGCCTGAATCAACTTGACAGAAACTAACAACAGTAACAGCATTGACAAATAGAGTGTGGTGTGCGCCCCCCCCCCCCCAGAATGATGAGCAGAGTACAAACCATTTGTTTGCCAAGTGTGCTCTTCTCTGGGCTGAGATTTCCTATCGGTGATGGGAATGTGGGGAGGGGGAGACCAAAGACTTTGCCTGTGCCCACCCCGAGTGCATGTGCTTGTTGCACTCATGGTCCCATCTGCTGACCACCCTTTCTCTTACCCCTGCAGTCCGATGGCACCATCCTGGCAATTGCCCTGCTGATCCTGTTCCTGCTCCTGGCCCTGGCTCTCCTCTGGTGGTTCTGGCCCCTCTGCTGCACTGTGGTAAGTGTCCCAAGCTCTTCCTCCTCACCTCAGACCTCAAGATGTGCAAGGTGAAGGATGGCATAAAGTTAATCAAGTTAACAGGACCATGTTGGGAGGATGGTACAAAAAGTGTGTAAAGATTGAAGGCAAATCTTACATATTTTTATACAATTTATACAATGTTCATAGAAATTAACACTAATCAACAGAACCATGAGTCATTAGATGTCAACATGAGATAGGGAATGAGGTTACCAATAGGCACATCCTTTGTGTTAGGCAACAGGGGTGGCCACTCGAGGCCTGATGCTTAGGAAGGAGCTGTGGTACACTGTCATTGATGACTGCTATTGAGCATCTAAATACATGGGGGGGGGCCCTACATACAATTTGATGAGTTGCCAGCTGATACTCTTCTAGGGTCACCCTGGTTGCTAAGCAACAAGTTTGCCCATCTGAGAGAGTGCCTTGGACATCTTCATTTTAACAATAAAGAGTGACACTTACCTCTTTGATTAATTTTAGCAAACATTTGTAGGACATACCTACTGTGTACCCAGCACTAGGGTAAGCATTGTGGCTACAAGATCAGTAAGAACCCACCTCCTCCCTCCGGAGTTACTACATAGCTGCAGACAAATAGCTTAGGGCCTAGAATAACCCACCAGTTTGCTGTGGCCAAAAGATATGGTCTGGTTGCTATTCCCAGGCTCCTAGGCTTGGAAAAGTCCAAACAAAGTTATAGCCAAATAGAGAGAAACAAGCCATTAGCTCTAACATCTCTAGTTCTACCTCTATGCAAAATCAGAATGTGCTCTGTAAAACCCAGTGTTTGAAGTGAATTGTGCTCCACTTCAACAGCATCTCTCATGCTTTGCATATTGGTTCTCCTGTGGAGGGTCTAGTGGGGGACAATAGACGTCAGCTGCTCCAGGACAGGGTCCCAACTTCCTTTTGCCTCTGAATCCCCAGCATTTAGCACACAGTGCAAGGGAACACTGACATATGTGTATGGAACTGAACCGAACTAACACTGAAGCCTTGTAGAGCACTAGTCTTGGAAAGGAGGGGCAAATGACTTGGAACACCCTTCTAAAGAGGTGGTAAATGAATGGGTCCTGAAACTCAGCCAGGGGTGGACCCACGTGGCAGGGAATTTTTGGGGGGGGGGCGGTTCTTGCACCAACAGAAGCCTCCAGTTGGTGCGGGATGACTTGTAGCAGACACGACATGTGTGTGCAGGCAGGGATCGGGTCAGTCAGTGCCATACAGACTGGACTGATTTCACAAAGATCTTAAACACATACCGCAACAGCCCCAAGAATTACGTTGTTTTAGATACTTAAAGCAGCATAGTTATTTTATTTTGAGGATGAAAAGAAATCCCATGAATCAACCAGAGTGCTTTCTATGGCAATTCAAAAGTAAGCACATTTTCAAGTCTAGAATTCTGGAAAACAACAACAATCACCTTGCAGTGTACTCTTAAAGAAGAGGGTGGGAGGGGTGCTGGCAGGCAGTGAACATGAGGACTTCTATTCTAGTAGGCATCACCCTTGTTCATTTAATCCTTCTGACTATTGCAGACAGTTACCTTTGTATGAGGATAGCTAAGAACAATAGAACAGTCTAGCAGTGCTCCACCACTTACTAGCTGTGTGACCTTGGGCAAGTTACTCAACTTCTCTGTGTCTCAGTTTCCTCATCAGCATAATGGGGACAATAAGAGCACTGACCACATAGGAATATTGTGAAGATTAAAGTAATATCTGTCTATCTAACTCTCTATCTGCACAGAGAGAGTCCCTGAGTGATGCAAATGGTTAAGTGCTAGACTGCTAGCCACAAGGTTGGCAATTTGAACCCACCCAGAGATGCCTGGCAATATGCTTCCGAAAGGTCACAGCTATGAAAATCCTATGAAGCACAATTCTACTCTGACACACGTGGGCTTATCATGAGTCAGAATCAACTTGATGACAACTGTCGAGAGAGAAAGAGAGTGCTTGGAACACAGTAAGCACTGTGTGTTATTATTGTTATTGTTAAAAAGTATTTTACTAGTAGGTTCTACTGCTGTTCTGTATGGCATTCCATTTATATTTGTGGAAAATAGCTCTCAAAATAAGCCTTTCATTATTGGAAACAGCATTCCCTAAGGCCAGATTATTTTGCAATATTTCAGTTTTCAATGTATTTATCTGGTTAAATCCATGTGTTTTGGAAGGCAGCCAGAATGTCTTAATGTTGTCTGATTTTGTTAGCCCCTGATTTTGTAACGGAAGACTTGGAGATTAACTTTCTTGTTTATAATATCTATCAAAACTGCCCCCACTCCCTGCTGGCCTGGGATCCAGTGCTTGGTGTGCCCCCCAAAACTGCCAGCTGAGCGTTTGCTGCCTTGATGAGTGACAATATTATGAGAGGAACAGGATGAAATCATGTGCTTTCTAAACAAGGGTACTCGGGAAGAAGGAATGCAGGAAAAAGGGCAAGCGTCACTGTCCCTTGGGAGGCCTGTTCAGAGGGTGCAGAATAAAGGTTGCCTCCCCCAAGTAACTGCATCCCCTGACCACAGTTCTCTGATTGGCAGAGGGTGTCCTTGCAAATGTTGGTCTCTGAACCTTCCTCGGTCACTCTTCCTGCCTCAAGTGTGGGAAACGCCCTCTGACCTGGCAGTGGAGCTGCATCCCAATGACAGGGAAAAGCCAGAAAGCAGAAAGGAATTAGCAGATGTGAGGCACATGAGGTTTATCTTTGCTGTCCTCTCCTTTCTGCAATGCTCTGCTCTCTCCAGGAATGATATCTAAAACACTTAGCAATCTGCAAGGCTCCCCAGTTTAGGTGTGGTGGGCAATGGTGGTTCAGTGTTAGAATTCTCACCTTCCACACAAAAGATCCGGGCTGATGCAGCCTCATGTTTGTGTGTTGCTATGATGCTGGGTAGGTTTCAGCAGAACTTCCAAACTAAGACAGACTAGAAGGAAAGGCCTGATGATCTACTTCTGAAACTCAGCCATTGATAACTCTTTGGTTCACAATGATCTGCTTCACAACCAATTATGGAATGCTGTGGGACTGGGCAGCATTTTGTTCCATTTTGAATGGTGTCATGGATTGAATTGTGTCCCCCCAAAATTTGGGTCAACTTGACTGGACCATGATTCTCAGTGGTTTAGCAGTTATACAATGATGCAATGTGGCAGGTAGGTAATGATACCCCATGATGTGATCTGGGGTGATAAGCCAATCAGGTGTAAAAGGATTGAGATTAAGAGTAGCGTGTAAAACTCTCAGTCCCATCACATCCCTGATCAAAGGGGAGCTTCCCTGGGGTGTGGCCTGTTTATCGTACAAGAGATAGAAGGACAGAGAAGGGATGAGAGAAGAAGGGGACCTACTACCACCAAGAAAAAGGAGCCAGAAGCAGAGTGTGTCCTTTAGACCCAGGGTCCCTACACTGAGATCTTCTTAGGATCAAGAGACAGAGAGAGAGAAAGCCTTCCCCTAGAGCTGGCACTCTGAGTTCAGACTTCTAGCCTCCTAAACTGTGAGAGAATAAATTTCTGTTTGTTAACACATCCACTTGTGGTATTACTGTGACAGCAGCACTAGAGAACTAAGACAAACTGGGTCTCCATGAGTTAGGAACTGACTAGATAGCAACTAAAAACAACAACCTTTTAGTTGCTACACATAAGGAAGTTCACAAAATCCTAGAGAATGGCCTGAATATAAGGGGAGGCACTCAAGTGGCAATTTAGTAACCATAAGATTATTTCAAAATGTAACAACCTGGTATAGCGGTTCCTTTCAGCCTTCCCTCTGCCCTGGCAAACTTGCTTGGCACTCTCTTGCTGCCTACTGGTCCCTTCTGGAAGAAGATATCTGATGAGAGACAGTGACTGGTAACTGCCCATTGCACTATGCCTTTCCTAAAAGACCCACTGCCATCCAGATGTAACCTAGGTTTACTTGTTGCTCTCGTAACAGAGCATCATTGATCAGCAAGTGACTGATGGGGAGAGAGAAATAATCAACCAGATCCTGAATCAAAACCCTTTCACTGTTTCCCAACATGCCCTTCTTCACTGGCCCAAAAACATCCAAATGGAAAGGGAGTAAAAGCATTGGACTATTCACCTTGGGCTCATTTGCATTTTTAAAAAGGGAGCCCAGGGGACCAATACTTTACCAGGAAGTATTTACCCCTTCTGTTCAAGAAGGGGCATTGCCAGACCTTCAATTCATGCCGTGCCTGTTCCATCTACTGCTGAAATGTCTAAGCTGAACAGAGAAAAGAGAAAGACTAGGATATCCAAATGAGAAGAGGATTGTGAAAAAAATAATTGAAATGTATTAGAAGAAGAAATATTATGAAGGACTTTCATGTGTAGAGAAAATAAGCCAACAATGAATCAGTGCTACTACAGCACTAAGCTATTCTAAAAGGAGTCCTGGTGGCACAGTGCTTAAGCACTCAACTGCCAACCAAAAGTTGAGATGTTCAAACCCATCAGCTGCTCTGCAGAAAAAAGATATGGCACCCTGTTTCCATAAAGATTACAGCCTTGGAAACCCTGGGGCAGTTCTATGCCATCCTATAGGATAACTGAGTCACAATCAACTCAGTGGCAGAGGGTTTAAGCTCTTGAAAGGCGCCCTGGTAGCGCAGCAGTTAAGTGCTTAGCTGCTAACTGAAAGGTTGGTGGTTCAAATGCAACCAGCAGCTCCACAGGAGAAAGATCTGGTGACCTGATCCCAGTAAAGAGTAAGCCTAGAAAAGCCTATGGACAAGTTCTACTTGCCACACAAGGTCATTATAAGTAGAAGTAGATTCGATGGCAACTAATAAAAATAACAACAAAGCTGTTATAGGAACTTGCAGACAGCCCTGAGGGACTACCATCTTCCCAGCCAAGAGCTGCCCGATGGGAGCTGTGTACTTGAATCTACATCCCAGCTAGGCTGGGAGCTTTATGTGTGCAGGCAAAGGCCATTGTGTCCTAAATTTCAGCAGGTAGCAAGCACTACTAAGCACACTTTTAACCTGTCCTTATGGAGCTCTGGGTTCCATCCCACAGTATCCCTCCCAACTGTTATTGTTCCCCTGAAGTCCACTGTCCTAGCTCTGGCCCTCTCTCAGTACACAATCTGCTCTTCCACTTCAGTGATAAAATAGAGGCTATTCTGTGAGAAATCTTTCTACTTTCCTCTCTTCAGCAACAAGCCTGTCTCTCTCAGCATCCATATCCCTTCTCATCAGATGCAGCCTTGTCCCTTCTCTCCTTCAACTTGTGTTCTTCATTTTGCCCCCTCCCACTTCTTTTCCCATAGTACTTTCATCCTTTCTTCTCCACTGTCTTCTTCCCTCAGCCTACAAATGTACACCAGTCACTGTCATCATTTAAAATTTTTTCCTTCATCTTATATTTCCTTCAGGATACTCTCAAAATTCTCTCTCCCTTTTCTTTCATCAGCAAACGTTTTTTTACACAGCAGCCACTGTCTGAAATTCCTCGCCTCCCATTCATTTGTCAACCCACTGCTGCTTGATATCCAACCCATAATTTCTCTATTTAATCTCTTGCAAACCCAAATTCCCCAACCAGCGGTCTTTGCTCATCTCACTCTACTTCTGTCAGCAGTAGGCACTGTTGACCTCTTTCTCCTTTCCTGGCATTTGTTAACTCTTCTCTTGTATCTCTGTGCAGTTGTCCCTGTCTCCTTCATGGAAACTTCTTCCTCCCCTTTCTTCTTGTTCTCCAGAGTTGTGTCTGCAACTGCCTTCTCTACCCATTGTCCCTGGGCAATATCCCTCCTATGACTCCAACTACAACAGGTGGGCTGATGACTGCTTCATGTGTTCACCTTTCATTGGCCTTGGCTCCAGAGGACCAGGCCACATTATAGGGGCCCAGCGACTATCTCAGATGCCAACCTCTCATTCTCAACATTTCTCAAACTAAACTCATCACGTTGCCCCCAAATCTGCTCTTCATCAATGAAGGCATCGCTGTCCTTGAAGCTGCTCAAACTAGAGATTGCAGAGTGATCATGATGCCTCTTCTGTCATTCCTTGCTTTATTTTACTCCAAAGTTGTAACAGTGCATCCATTTCTCTCACACCCCATCATTTTATCTTCATCAGTAAGTGCTTCAAGTCATCTTCACTTTCAGCAAGCAAGGTTGTGTCATCTGTACATCATCACATGTTGTTAATGAGTCTTCTTCCAATCCTGATGCCATGTTCTTCTTTATAAAGTCCAGCTTTCTTGGAATATTTGCTCAGCATACAGATTGAATAAGTCCACACCCTTTATTCCAGCACAAACAGAGTGCCTGGCACTCAGTAGGTGCTTAATAAATATTTATTGAAGGAATGAATAGATGCCATTGCTTTAGTCTAGGGTGCTGCATCTCTTACTGAGCTATTGCTATGACTTTCTTACTGCTTTTTTCAGTCTCTCTCACCTTCACCAGAGAGATTTTTCTTCAAACGTAAGGGGGGAGGGAAGCTATTGGGCCATAGTCCCTGCTCAAAATCCTCTTGACTGTTCATTATCTCTAAATAAATCTCAAAGTCTTTGATAGGGCACATGTAGGCCTTTGGAATGGAATGGGCCTGCATACTCTTCATCAATACAGAGACATTAAACATGGATCATACAAATTATGAATAACATTGCAAAGAATGGAAATTCCAGAACACTTACTGGTGCTCATGTGGAACCTGTACATAGACCAAGAGGCAGTTGTTCAAGCAGAACAAGGGGATACTGCATGGTTTAAAATTAGTAAAGGTGTGTGTCAGGGTTGTATCCTTCCACTATACTTATTCAATCTGTATGCTGAGCAAATATTCCAAGAAAGCTGTACTTTATAAAGAAGAACATGGCATCAGAATTGGAAGAAGATTCATTAACAACCTGTGATGTACAGATGACACAACCTTGCTAGCCAAAAGTGAAGATGCCTTGAGGCACTTACTGATGAAGATTAAAGACTACAGTCTGCAGTATGGATTACACCTCAACATAAAGAAAACAAAAATCCTCACAACTGGACCAATAAGCAGCATCATGATAAACGGAGAATAGACTGAAGTTGTCATGAATTTCATTTTATTTGGCTCCACAGTCAACTCCCATGGAAACAGCAGTCCAGAAATCAAACAATATATTGGGCAAATCTGGTGCAAAAGACTTCTTTAAAGTGTTAAAAAGCAAAGATGTCACTTTGAAGACTAAGGTATACCTGACCCAAGCCATGGTATTTTCAGTTGCGTCATATGCATGTGAAAGCTGAACAATGAATAAGGAAAACCAAAGAATTAATGCATCTGAATTATGGTGTTGAAAATAAATGTTAAATACGCCAGGGACTGCTAGGAGAATGAACATATGTGTTTTGGAAGAAGTACCTCCAAAATGCTCCTTAGAAGCTAGGATGGTGAGAGTTTGTCTCATGTACTTTAGATGTGTTATCAGGAGAGAGCAGACCTTAGAGAAAGACATCAAAAAAAAAAAAAAAAGAGGAAGACCTTCAACAAGATGGATTGATACAGTGGCTCCAATGGCAGGCCAAAACTTAGCAAAGATTGTGAGGATGGCATAGGACCGGGCAGTGTTTTTCTCTGTTATAGTGTCACTATGAGTCAGATGGGAGCTCTGGTAGCATAGTGGCTAAGGCACTTGACTGCTAACCAGAAGGCTGGCGGTTCAAACCCACAAGCCACTCCTCGGAAGGAAGATGGGGCAATCTACTTCCGTAGAGATACTGCCTCGGAAAACCAAGGAGGGGTCTCTATGAATCAGGTCCAACTCGATGGCATATAACAACAACATGAGTCAGAACCGATTTGACAGCACCTAACAACAGCAGCAACATGTAGGCCTTTCCCAATCTGCCCCAGCCTACTTTTGCAGTCTCATCTCTTACCTTCTCCTCCTATGCAGGGGCTCCCTTAGCATACTGTGCCTGCTCTTTTCCAGGCCCTGATCATGTTCTTATAACTATCTGCTTTTTGGCTTTCTTCCCCTATAAACATAAGACATTGGAAGCCACAACTGTAGGTCCCCAGTACACGACATAGTGCCTGACTCAAAACTGTTACTCAATACATCACCAAGTTTGTTGAGTAACTAAATGGATGAATCTCCAGACACACTGTGCTCTTTGGGGCTCCTTGGACATACTGTGGACTTCTTGACCACAATCTCTTTGCTCATACTCTTCTCTCACTAAAATGTTTTCATGCTCTTTATCTACTGTGTTGAAATTTCTCTTTCTTCAAAGTCCAGCTTACTGACCACTCCATTTCAGTAGCTCCCTGCACAACCTGCCCCCAGCCAGGGAGAATTAGCTGCCTCCTCACTTGGTTTCCATAGCAGTTTTTCCACATCTATTAAAGCATTTTCTCATTTTATCACGGACACTTATACATATGTATATTTCCCTCACTACACATTGAAACCTGTGAGACCCAGAATTCAACAGCACTTCCTTGTTTTTCTGTATCTCACAACTTTTCAGTCTTTGACAGGGTGTGGTCTCACCATTTTTCTTTTCTTTTTTTTTTTAATTTTTTGTTCATAACTTCATTTTTCTGGGGCCATGCTTTAGTAAAGTTGATTGGGTTTGGATTTGGACATGCTTAACTTCAGTTTTACATTCAGAGATCATGAAATTTGGAGTGCCACTTGTTTTGTACATAGTGCAAATTTCATGGATCCATATAAATTTCACCTTTATGAATGGAAATAACATTTAACTATATAAAACTCTTGATTATTAAATAATTCATTAAATGTCCTGAGAACAATATCTGACACATGATTAACATCCAGTAAATGAGAAGCATTATTCTTTTTTTTTCTTTTTAATGTGATTTGAGTGAAAGTTTACAGAGCAAATTCTTTTTCCATTCAACAGGTCATACACATTTTGTTTCATGGCATTGATTGTAATCCCCATAATGTAACAGCTCTCTTCCCACTTCCTTCCTGTGGTTACTGTTTCCCTCTGCCCTTCTTTGCTGTGTATTCCTGCCCTCTGAGCTATCTCCCTGTGTAATGCCCTTCTGATCTCCCATGATTGATTGTTCTAAGGAGTGAACCTACCCAGTGTCAATGTTCACCTTATGCCCTTGTCCTTTTTGGCTGGAAGTCACAGGAGTGAGTTCCATTCCAGACCAGAAGGGTGACAAGGGGCCATAGTCTGGGGGATTTCACCAGTCTCTATCAGACCAGTAAGCCTGGTCTTTTTTATGATTTTGAGTTCTATCCCACATTTTTCTCCCACTCTATCCAGAATCTCCTATTTTGATCCCTTTCTGAGTGAGTCTTACCACTTTTCCATAGCTCTCTTAGTGGAAAATAACTGAGTTTTCCTTCTCTGACAGATTTCCATCTTCCACGTGTTCCAGCTTTCATTAGTTTTACTGTACTCTGAACTCCTTCAGAGAAAGGAGAAAAACTAGTTGTAGACACTAATCCCAAAAATGAGTACAGTGCCTAGTACAAAAATTGATATGTTTTCTAAACTGCATCAAATGTTACATCATCTTGGTGAAAGGGAATAAAATACAGAAGGAATCCACAAGCAGATTGAACTGTGTTGGATGGTGTTTTATGGGTGTTGCTATTATTATTGTATTTCATAACTTACATAAACATTACATGCACTGTTGTATATTATCAAATATTACATAACAAAAGACGGTTATATAAGTTATTTTTGTTTTGTTTTTGTAATGAAAGTCTAGAAATGTGCCAGAGGTTAACAGTATATCAGGAACCACGAGAAAAAGATCTTGGTATAAAGCTGTAATTCTTCTTCAGTCCAACTTATTATTCCATAGTATTTAGGTCAAACCAAATTGCGTTATTTCTGTTCAAATAACAGCAAATATTTGTATTCAGTTTGTTGGGAGAGGATGAAGTGTATGCGTTCATAATTTCTCGCTATATAAACAAAATTCTGGATTCTTTCATTTTATTTTTAATGGCTTTTTAAGTATCTTATAAACAGTTTTTAGAGAATTATGTAAAGGACCATATTTAATCCACTTTATTGAATTTCAGGTATAGTGCAACAAATAAGCCTACTGGACATCTCCAATGACAAATTGCAAGGGACACATATTATTCAAGAACTTGATATGCTCTAAACTGAAATGAATATGAAGTTTTAAAATATTATTCTCCACACCTTTAAGCACAATATTTAATTTGTAGGGCCAGACAACCACGCCAAACATCACCACAGGGATTTGCTGACAATCTGTTTAATAAAAACATGACTAATATAGGCAGCTCCTTATCCAGGCATCTTGGGCTGAGACTGATATGCTTTCTTGATTGCTTTCCAGCTCCACCCATTCCCAACTGGACACTCCTCTCTTGCAGTTTACAAGATTACTTCTCCTCAGCACACAGAGCTCTGCCCTGCACACCCCACACACTCAGTCTGTTCTCATGTCCACCTTGCCCTGTCTGCTTCCCTCATCCCTGCTAGTCTTCTTCACTGATCACCTTATAGCCTACCCACCCCAATGCCTGCTAGTTGTCAGTAATGAAGACTGGGTTCTAAAACCAAATCTTCCTCTCTCTGTTAAATTCACTTCCATCGAGTTGATTCTGACTCATAGTGACCCCATTGGGTTTCCTAGGCTGTAAATCTTTCAGGAAATAGATTGCCTCGTCTTCTTTTCATGGAATAGCTGGTGGGTTTGAACCACTGACCTTCTGGTTAGCAGCCAAATGCCTTTCCTCTCAGTTAAAGGACTGGGCAAGTCATAAATCTTAATCCCCCCCCCACACACACACACACAAAATAGAAAATTGGAACCATATTGTCTGTAAGATTGCTTCTTCATATTCTTACATATGTATTTGTACACTCTGCTCCCCTTTGAGATTCTCTGGACTGTGGTTCTGGAACCTGGTTCCACAGCAAAACCACCTGAAGAGTAAACGCTGCAAATAATCAAGGATAGCATTTCCAAACTGTGTCCACAGAACAGTAGTACCCTGCAAGAAATAAATAAGTACACCTCAAATCAAGGGATATTTTAAACAATCTATTAAACTAAGTTGAATAACTATCTTTATTGCAGTACTTCTCAGAGCCTTCAATAGCATAATTTGTGTGATGAATCTAAACTTCTTTTGACCCTGAAATCTTCCTTGGCCTATCTGTACCCTCACCCAACCCCAAACACTTATTGACATACTGATGTCCAAAAGGGTGCTCGTATTCTGCCAAATACTGGTTGGGAAACACAGCCCTAGAGAATGGCAAAGCAGCTAAAGAAGAGATTCCTGGCTGGGATCAGTGGCATGACCACTCCCCTGCCATCCTTGGGGGCTGCACCAATGCCAGTGAGCTTGCTGTGAGCATCATTAAGACATCTTTGTTTCACCTGTGCCCTTCTCAGATCCCACAGGCACCATCAGTGGCTGGAATCACTTTGCCCATACCCCCGGCAGCGGACAGACAATCCTCCTCTCGAGCCTCAGTGACTCTGAATTCCTGGATCCTTTTACTCTTTCACTTAGTAGACTTTTGTAGTGACAACTGACATATCATCTAATGGAGAATATGCACAGCCATCCTTTGAAATGATCATGTGTATTAGTTTCCTAGGGCTGCTGTAACAAAATACCACAAACTAGATAGTTTACAAAAACAGAAATTTATTTCCTTATACTTCTGGAGGATAAAAGTCCAAATCGGTGTGTGAGTTGGATCATGCTCACTCTGATGGTCTTATGGAAACATGCTTTCTTGTCTCTCCCAGCTTCAGCTGGCCCTTGGCTTGTAGATGCATCTTCATGTGTTTCTCTGTGTCTGTTCTCTTTTGTAAGGGCATCACTCAGATAGCATTAAGACTTACCCTGTTCCAATATGACTTTATGTTAACTGAACTGATAACCATCCTCAAACATGTGATTTCCAAACAAGGTCATGTTCGTAAGTAGTAGAGGTTAGGTTCTTCAGCATATCTTTTGGTGGGACACATTTCAATCCATCATACCATGTAAGTCACCTTATCCTTATCAACTCACATTAAAATTCCTGCCACTAGTCTCACTCTAGATACTAGTGAATTTAGCATTTTAAATGATCCTCATTTTTTAAAGCCAATGAGATAAGAGGCCAAAAATTATTTGAAATTTGAGTTTCAAATGGCAAAAAAAGAAAAAAAAAAGTTAACTCGGTTCATTTCCTTTAAAATTTATTGTATTACATTCTAGGTCAACACCCTTGTCATTAGCCTTTCATAAAGTTTTACAGTGTCAAATTATTGGACTCAACCAGTATTTGGCCAGCATTAACCTGCTACAATCAGCTATGGGGTTTCTATTAAATTTTATACTGTTTGTAGAGTGGAAAGTTTCATTTGTCTGCCATCACCCAGCATCTCATCCTTCCTGGATGTTTTCCACATCAAGTTGTGTATTTTTCCTTACATATTTGGGTTTAAATAAAATATATATTTTATTTAAACCCAAATATGTAAGGAAAAATATACAGTGCCTAAGGCACTTGACTGCTAACCAGAAGGCTGGGGGTTCAGACCCACCAGCCACTCCTCGGAAGGAAGATGGGGCAATCTACTTCCATAGTGATACTGCCTCGGAAACCCAAGGAGGGGTCACTATGAGTTGGGTGTGACTCAACGGTACATAACAACAACAACAACATATATATATTATAAGATCTGGGAGTCAGGATGGAAGCCATGACTGTGAGAGGGTAAGCATCCCCTTTACCTGTGATATTAAAGCTTTTGTGTGGTGGCTTTCAGATCTAGATGGGCATTTCATCCATGCACACCTCTGTTCTGATGGCTTCTCCTCACACAGAACCTACAAGGATAGTAATTGAGTTAGCTTTAAGAGATGGACCCAGAAGACTTGTGCAATGCTCTAAGTCAAAGGCTCCAAAAGACTTTTTCCATCTAAATACAATGCTTGAGCTAGTGCCTCTGAGAGTGCAGGGCATAAACATTTGTGAACAATCAATTATTCTTGACTACATAGCAAAGTAGCATAGTGCCTAAGGCACTTGACTGCTAACCAGAAGCCTAGCGGTTCAAACCCACCAGCCACTCCTTGGAAGGAAGGTTGGGC
>NW_006921652.1:7567919-7569325 GCF_000298275.1 Orycteropus afer afer
CCGAGGAGTGGCTGGTGGGTTTGAACCGCCAGCCTTCTGGTGAGCAGTCAAGTGCCTTAGGCACTATGCTACCAGAGCTCCATAGTGATACCACCTCGGAAATCCAAGGAAGGGTCACTGTGAGTTGGAACCAACTCAACAGCAATAAGTTTGGTTTGGTTTTTCGTTATAGAGCCGAGGCTTATGAAAAAGGTTCACATGCTTCAGTGACCTGCAACCCCAAAATCCTCTCTGACAGGTTGGTCCCCCAACCCAGGCTCCATAGGTAAATGTGAGCTGAACATGAGTTTACAGGTAAATGTGAGCTGAACATGAGTTTACAATCTAGAATTACCACCAATACCAAGGAAAATTATTACCCAGACTCCTTACTGTACACATAGAAAGACCATGTGTATTTTGTGAAACACCAGTTATCAAACAAGAAAGTCAAGCCCTGTCACTCATCTTTCCTTTACTATCTTCAATGTTAAAAGTAGTTATTAAGTAGCAGATTCATCAAGAGTTCTCAAATACTATAATTTCTCCTATAACATGAAAAGGAGCTCTGGTGGTGTAGTGGTTTAGGCATTTGGCTGCTTACCAGAAGCTCAGTTGTTCAAACCCACTAGATACTCCACAGAAGAAAGATGAAGCAATCTGCTTCAGTAAAGATTTACAGCCTTGGAAAACCAATGGAGGTCACTATGAGTTGGAATTGACTCAATGGCAGTGAGTTTGGTTTTTTGGGAGGGTTTATAGCTTGAAATGTGCTCCTAAAAATACCACTGCATAAGGGAAATAACAAGACTTAAGGGGAAATAGGTTCAGAGCAGAACACTCAAAATTGTTTTGAATCTAATAAAATAGTATCCTGAAAAATAAACTCAGAAAAAAAATCCACCATTTTATTTATTAAGTGTATTTATTCATTAAATTCTTAATAAATGCTATAGGAAAGGTAACACTTTACCTTAATATATAAAAAAAAAAAAAAAAATACATGTCCTGGTGGCCATGAGATTGATGTGGTTTAGAGTTACAGAGATGAGCTAGAAGGAAGGACATTCTTAGGATCAAGAGTCATGACACTAGAGGTGGACGGCTATGACTCACTGTCTTGTTATTCCTTCTCTGCACTGGCTTAAAATAGAAATATATCTTTTGTTGTTTTGCCAGGTTTCTCCTTTCATAAAAAAACCTGTTTGTATGGTTCCAAAGAAGACCAAATGCCATGAAAGCACGATTTTGCTGCTCTCAGTATTGTAGCTGTCTCTTGAATCCATGGCACATGCTATTAATCCCTCTTAAAGAAAATGATGACTCTGAAGGAGCCCATTCTCCCTTTTTGGAATTTTTTCCCTCATTATTTTAGCTTCCTAGGGCTCCTGTAGGAGCTCTGGTAGCATAGTGCCTAAGGCACTTGA
>NW_006921652.1:7569450-7592602 GCF_000298275.1 Orycteropus afer afer
GGCACATAACAACAACACAACAGGGCTCCTGTAACAAAATACCACAAAGTAGCTTACAAGAACAGAAATTTGCCGTCTCACAGTTCACAAGACTGTTGTTGTTGTTGTTGTTTGCCGTTGAGTAGGCCCCGACTCATAGCGACCCCTCCTTGGGTTTCCAAGGCAGTATCACTACGGAAGTAGGATTGCCCAACACACAAGACTAGTAGTCCCTAACTCAGAATATCAGCAAGGCCATGCCCTTTCTGAAGAGGAAGCTCTCTTCTCCTCTTCTCCAGCTCCTGGTCTGTGTGTGTTATGTGCCTTTGAGTCACTTTCGACTCATAGCAACACTATATCGAACAGAACAAAACACTGCTTGTTCTACATCATCCTCACTGTCTCGCTATGTTTGAGCCCATCATTGCAGCCACTCTGTCAGTCTATATCATTGAGGGTCTTCCCCTTGTCACTGACCCACTACTTTACAAGCATGATATCTTTCTTCAGGGACTGGTCCCTTTTGACAACATGACCAAAGTACATGAGATGTCTGGCCATTCTCCCTTGTATGGAGTATTCCAGTTGTACTTCTTCCAAGACAGATTTGCTCGTTCTTCTGGCAGCCCATGGTATTTTCAGTATTCTTTGCCAGCACCACAATTCGAATGCATCAATTCTTCTACTGTCTTCCTTATTCGTTGTCCAGCTTTCACATGCATATGAGGCTGTTGAATATACCATAGGTTGGGTCAGGCACACCTCAGTCTTCAAAGTGACATCTTTTCTCTTTAACACTTCAAAGAGGTCTTTTGGAGCAGATTTGCCTAGTGCAGTGTAATGTCTGAATTCTTGACCGCAGTTTCCATAAGTGTTGATTGTGGATCCAAGAGAAATTAAATTCCTGACAATTTAAATATTTTCTCTGTTTATCTTTATCTTGCTTATTGGTCTAGTTGTGAGGATCTCTGTTTTATTTATGAAGAAAACATACTGAAGGCTGTTATTTTTGATCTTCATCAGTATGTGCTTCAAGTCTTCTTCACTCTCAGCATTGCAAGGTTGTGTCACCTGCATATCACAGTTTGTTAATGAATCTTCTTCTAATGCTAATGCTGAATTCTTCTTTATATAGTCCAGTTTCTCAGGTTATTTGCTCAGCATATAGATTGAATAAGTACGGTTAATACATACAACCTTGATACACACACTTCCTGATTTTAAACCATGCAGTATCTCCTTTTCCTGTTTAGACAACTGCCTCTTGGTCTTTACACAGGTTTTGAGGAGCATAATTAAGTGTTCTGGAATTTCTGTTCTTCATAATGTAATCTATAATTTATTGTGAGCCACATGGTCAATTTCTTTTGCATGTCAAGAAAACAGAGGTAAACATAATTCTAGATTCTTTGCTTTTAGCCACGATCCATCTAGCATCTACAGTGATATCCCTCATTCCATGCCCTCCTCTGAATCTGGCTTAAATTTCTGCCAGTTCCCTGTCAATATACTGCTGCAATTGTTTTTGAATTATTTTCACCAAAATTTTACTTGTGTGTAAAATTAATGATATTGCTCAATAATTTCTGCATTCAGAAGGATCACCTTTCTTTGGAATGGGCACAAATATGGATCTCCTCCAGTTGGTGGCGAGGTAGCTGTTTTCAAAATTTCATGGTATAAACAAGGCAGCACCTCCAGTACTGCATCTGTTTGTTGAATCATCTCAATGGGCATTCTGTCAATTCCTGGAGTTTTGTTTTTCGCCAATGACTTCAGTGTACCTTGGACTGCTTCCTTCAATACCTTAGGTTCTTGGTCATATGCTATCACTTGAAATGGTTGAATATCAACTAATTCTTTTTGGTAGAGTGACTCTGTATTCCTTCCATCTTCTTTTGATGTTGCCTGCGTCCTTCAATATTTTGCCTATAGAATCCTTCAATATTACAACTCAAGGCTTGAATGTTTTTTTTTTTCTTCAGTTCTTTCAGTTTGAGAAATGCCAAGCATGTTCTTTCCTTTTCGTTTTCTAACTCCAGGTCTTTACACATTTCATTACAATACGTTACTTTGTCTTCTCAAGCTGCTCTTTGAAATTCTGTTCAGCTCAGTTATTTCGTCATTTCTCCCATTTCCTTTCCCATATGCTCCGTTCTCGGAAGGAAGGTTGGGCAATCCTACTTCCATAGTGATACTGCCTCGGAAACCCAAGGAGGGGTCACTATGAGTCGGGGCCGACTCGACGGCAAAAACAACAAATGCTCCGTTCAAGAGCAAGTTTCAGAGTGTCTTCTGATAGACATTTTGGTCTTTTCTTCCTTTCCTGTGTTTTTAATGACCTTTTTGCTTTCTTCATGTATGATGTCCTTGAAGTCATCCCACAATTCATCTGGTCTTCAGTAATTGGTGTTCAATGTTGTTGTTAGGTGTCATCAAGTTGGCTCCAACTCAAAGTGACCTTATGTACAACAGAACGAAACACTGCACTGTCCCCACAATCCCTGCTATGCTTGAGTCCATCATTGCAGTCACTGTGTCAGTCCAGAAAACTGTCACCCTGGTGTGCAATACATCACATCTGTTCTTCAAATTGTCTCCAAATTCAGGTGGTATATACTCAAGGTCTTAGTCTGCCTCTTGTGGACTTGTATTAATTGTCTTCATCTTCAGCTTGAACTTTCACATGAGCAATTGATGGTCCCTGTCCTTGTATTGACTGATAATATTGAGTTTCCCCTCTGCCTCTTTCCACAGATGTAGTTGATATGATTCCTGTGTATTCCATCTGGCATGTCACTGTTCAGTTGTTGAAAAAAGCTATTTGCTTTTCACTAGTCTTGCAAAATTCTATCATGCAGTCTCTGGCGTCATTTCTTTCACCAAGACCATATTTTCCAGCTACTGATGCTTCTTCTTTGTTTCCAGCTTTTGCATTCCAACCACCAGTAATTATCAATACATCTTGATTGCATGTTTGGTCAATTTCAGACTGCAGAAGTTGGTGAAATTCTTCAATTTCTTCATCTTTGGCTTTAGTGGTTGGTGAGTAAATTCGAATAATAGTCATATTAACTGGTCTTCCTTGTAGATTAATGGATATTATCCTATCACTGACAGAACTGTACTTTAGGATAGAAGTGCAACACCATTTCTCTCTAATTTGTCATTCCCAGCATAGTAGACCATATGATCGTCTGATTAAGAATTACCAGTACCAGTTACCTTTAGCTCACTAATGCCTGGGATGTTGATCTTTATGCTTCTGGTAGTCCCAGTTATTCCTTGACTTGTGGCTGCAGCATAACTCCATCTCTCCCTCTGTCATCATGTGGCTGTATTCCCCTTTGTGCCTTTCTGTGTCTTTTCTCTTTTATAAGGACACAGCTCAAATTAGATTGGGACCCACCCTACTCTAGTATGATCTCATTTTAATTTAACTGGTAATATCTTCAAAGACCTTATTTCCAAACAGGGTTATGTTCACAGGAACCAGAAGTTAGGATTTCTGCATATCTCTATGGAGGACACTGGTAATTAAGGTTGTATGTCAGCTTGGCTAGGCCTGTGGTTGAGTGGCTGGGCAGCTGGTGGTAGTTATTCCTCATGATGAGACTGGCAATCAACTCCATGGTGGGATCTACCACAAGCAGCTGATAGCTGCTTTAGGAATGAAGTCTGCTTCCCCTATATAAGAAGCAGCTTTGGGAAAGGTCTCTTTCTTATGGCATGCTTGAACGCTGCATGTAACTGTGTCATTGTTCGGCAGCCGCCATGCTCTGCCAACCTTGGGAGCTTTAATGGAATTGAATTAATGGCCTGTTGTGTGGTTTGGTAACATCAGGTCTGTGCCTTATTACTTGTCAACCTTGGGTTTGTCAGTCTCAGCAGCCAGCAGCTGAGTGAAGAAAAGCCTCTAGCTTCAGTGGGCTGGGAGCAATAGGCAGAGCTGAAGCCCAAGGTTGAGGGGCTTTCACACAGCCCCTAGAGCCTGACACTTTGAACTTGGACTTAAAGCCTCCACACTGAGAGAATAAGCTCCTGTTTGTTCAAGCCATCCCATTTGTGATATTTTCTGTTGGAGCTGCACAGAGATAACCAGAATAGATGCAATAAAATTCATAGGCAGAATCGTCCCGGATGAGGTTCAGTGAGGATTGCTTTGGACCCTTTGTTCTCATGCTACCCCTCTTCTCTCATCTGTTCACAAGCTTCTCCTCAACACACAAGGCTTTCTTCCTTCATTCAATACCTGAATTCTTACAACCAGGACAGACACTTGTGCTATATTAATTGCTTCTATGAAGAAAAGTGCACACATTCAAGAACTCAGTACCCACTTGCATTGCAAGTGTGAAAAAAGATGAAATGAGTGTGAATTTTGTGGGTTCTTCCTCAGGTAACAACTGGCAACTGGCAGCATTTTCCACTCATACGATGTCATTCAATGGCACAAAATCTTATTGGCTCATAGAAAATCATATTTTGTGTTAACATGATTTCACAGTTCAGGATTTTATTGCCCTGTTTACCAACCATGTATGAAAAAATTCATACATTATATATGTGAGTTGAAACAAAAGGATTATACATATATTTTTTAAATTTTCAGGAATCTTCTTAGAAATTTAGTTTGGGACATAAAACTAGAAGGTAGATTCTTAAACCATGGGGAACATGAACTGACTTGGAGGCTAGGATTAGAGGATAGGTCAGAATAAAGTGTAGATGGCTTCCAACAAAATATATACTTAACATTAAGTTCAACCTATGACTCTAATGATATACCCAAGTGTTACAATCCACTCTTGGTAGTTGAGAGCTATAATAGCTTCCTAGGGCTGCCATAAAAATTACCACTGAAGGATCAGTACAAAGTTGGTTCCTATGAAGTGGAGATCAAAGGTATCCCAAATGTCCAGATTTTCCAAACTGCTATACCATTCCATAATCTCTTCCCTTCAGTACTCTCCCTCCTATCTTTGGGTTCTTTAATTTGCTGCAAT
The DNA here is from genome assembly GCF_000298275.1 of Orycteropus afer afer. Taxonomy (NCBI): domain Eukaryota; kingdom Metazoa; phylum Chordata; class Mammalia; order Tubulidentata; family Orycteropodidae; genus Orycteropus; species Orycteropus afer. The sequence goes on from NW_006921652.1 coordinate 7,574,436, forward strand.
GTCCCACAGAACTCATAAACAATCAAAGAAATGGCTTACATGGTTGTGGAGTCTGGGAAATCCCAAAACATGGGTCAGACATCAGTCTGGAGACCTCTCCTGACTCATATGGTTGCAGGGATTGACAAACCCAAATTGATAAGTCAGACAACATGCCACTGGCTCACAAGACTGTGGAAGCTGGTGAATCAAGTAAGACGATAGGCTCCTGGCTCAAGTCTCAAGAACCAGAGGTTAGATGGTTACAAGCCATATGCAGGATCCACAGCAAGAGAGAGAACTTTGCCAGAGCATTCAGATATACTGGATACAGACCATACCTTCAAAGGAACTCTCCTTACTTGAGCAAGGTGGTACAAGGGAGTCAAGTATCTTGACTCGGGTAAGGGTAGTGACTTGAGACACACCTTCTAGTAAGGAGATGACTCGAGATGCATCCCATCCTAATCCTGCCTCATTAATATAACGGACAACTCATTCCAAAATGGTACCATAACCACAGCATAGAGGCTAGGATTTACAACACAACACAAAATGGAAAACTATGGCTAGGATGGCCATATTAAGTAATTCGCTGCACTGTGGCCACAAATTGGGTCACTTAAAACAACAGAAAATTACTTTCTCACATTTCTGGAGGCTAAAAATCTGAAATCAAAGTGTTGGAAAGGTTGTTTCCTTCTGGAGGCTCTGAGGGAGAATCTGTTCCATGCCTTCCTCATAGTTTTTGGTGGTTGCCAGCCACCTGTGGCATTCCTTGACTTGTAAACACATTAATCTCTGCTTCCATTTTCACATGGACCTTTTTGCTATGTGTCTGTGTCTCTGTGCTCTAATCTCCCCCTTCTAATAAAGACACCAGTCATTGGATTTAGGGCCCATTAATCCAATATGGGGAGCTCTGGTGGTATAGTGCCTAAGGTATTATTTTTTTTTTTAATGGTTCTTTTTTATTATTTTTTTTTTATTTTAAGAGTTTGTTTTACATTCAATGTTACATATACATTTAGTTTCACTCCCCATTTACCATGCCTAACCCTAACTCAGTCTCTTCCCCTCCCTGCACAGTAACCCTCCCCCTATGCCCCTCATAGTTATGTACTCCTGTTTGTCCTGACTTAGCTCCATGTGAATGTTGCCCCTCTGGTGCCCCGTGGCCTATTGTTCCAAGGGATGTATTTCCATAGAGTATGTGGGTGTGTCACCCTGGGTTGAGTTGTCTGCATGTACATCTTGTTAACTACTGGGCTGAGAGCCAGCCCCTGGGAGTGAGCTTTATTCCACATGCAGAATGTATTCCAAGGCTATAGTTTTGGGGGTCTCACCAGACTCCATCCAACCAGTAATTCTGGTCGTTATTGAGTTTTTGGATTTTGTTCCACGTTTTTCCTCCCACTCTATCCAGGATCTCCATATTTAATCCTTTCCTGAGTGATTGGCATTGGTAACTGGGCACCATCTAGTTCTTCTGGTCTCAAGGACCATTATGTCCTAGGGCTGATTGCTTCCAAATGCCCTTGTTTTTTTGCACTCCTCTTTGCTTCTGACACTACGAGACCATTAGGTATATCTTAGTTGGCCCCTGAAAGCTTTTAAGATCCCAGTCGCTACTCACCAATGTAGGATGAGGAACAAGGCTTTTATGTATTTTGTTGTACCAATTGAGTCTGGTGTCCCCAGTACTATGGTCCTGAGATGGTAGATCCATTGGATCTCTCTCCCATAGTGTCTGGGTGTCTGTGAGGGATTGCTCTGTGTCTGTCTTCTATTGTTTCTATAAGGATTGCAGGTTTTTTTGTATCACTGGTATCTTCGCAAGATTAGCCTGCACTGAATCTATCCTTGGTCTAGAGTATACTCCTGTTCATTGACCCCCGATCTGGTCCTCTCAGGCATTTATGTGTTTATCTATAGCCTGGTGTTTGGTGTTAATGGTAATTCAGTATTGTGAGCACACTGGTTGGTATTAGCATCTGTTGTCTATCTCCTATGTACACAACTCAGTGTCTTCCCTTTTCCTAATGTTATCATGGTGGTCTCAGATTCTTTCCATATGTCCCTCCCCTTACCCACGTCAGTGTGTGAGCCCCAACTAGCCTGAAACTAATCACTCCTCCTCCCTCCCCACACCAGTAGCCTACAATGTGAGTCCCCTTTCACAAGAAAACCTTTCTTTGTCTTTTTACAGTATTGAGCTCATAATGTACTTGTCCTTCTGTGATTGACTTATTTCACTCAGCATAATGTCCTCCAGGTTCATCCATGTTGTGAGATGATTCACATATCCCTCATTGTTCTTCAGTGTAGCATAGTATTCCATTGTGTGCATATACCATAATTTGGTTATCCACTCACCCTTTGATGGGCATTTAGGTTGTTTCCATCTCCTTGCTATAGTGAATTGTGCTGCGATGAATATAGGTGTACATGTGTCTGTTCGTGCGCTGTCTCTCACCTCTCTAGGATACATTCCTAGTAATGGAATTGCTGGGTCATATGGTTTTTCTATTTTCAGTTTTTTAAGGAAATACCATATTGTATGCCACAATGGTTGTACCATTTTACAACCCCACCAGCAGTAAACAAGAGTTCCAATCTCTCCGCAACCTCTCCAGCATTTGTGATTTTCTGACCTGTTGAACTTTGCTATTATTTCTGGGGTGAGGTAATATCTCATCATTGTTTTGATTTGCATCTCTCTAATGATTAATGATCGTGAGCAATTTCTCATGTGTTTGTTGGCCACCAGTACATCATCTTTGGTGAAGTGTCTGTTCAAGTCTTTTGCCCATTTTTTAATTGGGTTATTTGTCTTTTTGGTGTTGAGGTGCTGAAGTTTTCTATAGATTTTGGACATAAGTCCTTTATCAGATATGTCATAGGCAAATATTTTCTCCCAATCTGTAGGTTCTCTTTTTACCTTTTTGACAAAGTCTTTCGATGCACATAAGAATTTAATTTTTAAAAGGCCCCAGTCATCTAGCTTCTCTTCTACCTCCTGTGCATTCTAGGTTATGCTTGATAGTCTATCTATGCCATAATTTAGGGCCCCTAGATTTGCCCCTATTTTATCTTTGATGAATTTTATAGTTTTGAGTTTTATGTTTAAGTCTTTGATCCAGCTTGAGTTTGTTTTTGTGTATGGGATGAGGTGCCTAAGGCATTTTACTGCTAACCAGAAGACTGGTGGTTCAAACCCACCAGCCACTCCTTGGAAGGAAGGTTGGGCAATCTATTTCCATAGTGATACTGCCTAGGAGCTCTGTTAGCATAGTGCCTAAGACACTTGACTGTTAACCAGAAGGCTGGTGGTTCAAACCCACCAGCCACTCCTCGGAAGGAAGGTTGGGCAATCTACTTCCATAGTGATACCTCCTTAGCAACCCAAGGAGGGGTCACTATGAGTTGGGTCTGACTGGACGGCACATAACAACAACAACAACAACTGCCTTGGAAACCCAAGGAGTGATTGCTATGAGTAGGATCCAACTCAACGACAGTGGGAATCCAGTATGAGAGCTCTAGTGGTGCATTGCCTAAGGCATTTGAGTGCTAACCAGAAGGTTGGCAGTTCAAATTCACCATCTGCTCCATGGAAGGAAAATGAGGCAATGTACTTCCATAAAGATTTACCACCTTAGAAACCCAATTGAGTATGCTATGAGTCAGAATCAACTCCATGGCAGAGAGTTTGATTTGTGTGTGTGTGTGTGTGTGTGTGTTATCCAGTGTGACCTCATTTTAACTTGATTATATATTTCTAAATAAGGTCCTATTCACAGGTACCAGGAATTAGCACTTGAATGTGTCTTTCAGGGGACACAATTCAACCCACTAAGAGGGTATTATAAATGAATTATTAAAGAAATGCTTTCAGGGAGGCTTGAGAAGCCAGAATTTTATCTCGTATCACTGAAGTGCTCACCTGAGGTTAGAGGAAGTTTGAATGATCAGGGATACTTCCTTTACTTTTTTCCTTCATAAGAACATATAGTCATTCATTCCAGAAATAGTATGATGATGGATGCATCATGGGAACCTCATAATCAGCACCGAGCCACATGTCAAGGTCAAAGCTGACCAAATATGCACATGTCTTCTAGAGGCTTAGAGTCTGAGTGAGGTAATTGCAAATGTTGCAGACAACAAAAGATAGGTCTGTGCCCCTGACTCCCAGGAAATCAGAGCTGGACCTAGGAATCCAGGCCATGCCAGTTCTGCACCGGAAATGAGCACAAATTGTTTCCTCCAGAAACAATTCTGTCTTCCATACACAGGGACACATGGGCAACAGACACCCCAGAGATCCTAATAATAGAGCAGGGACAAAATAAATTTTGGACTGAAACATTTTTAAAGCTGCTATTCCTGTCTGCCATAAGCAAATCTCAAGAGAGCACTCAGAAATTCTCACTTGACGGAAAGCATATCCCATGTATCTAAGTGAAGTACATCACTGTTAGAAATAAGTGGATTCATGTTTCTCAAAGTATGGTCCACAGGCTGGAAGGATAAGCATCATTAGGAACTTGTTTTTGAAGTTTCACAACTTGAAATATGAAACACAAATCCTCAGGTCTCATCCTAGACCTACTAATGAGAAACTCAGGGTAAAGTCCAGAAATTTGTGTTATAAGAACTCCAGGTGATTCTAATACTTGATAAAGTTCGAAACCACTGAGCTAGTTAAAACTAGAGGATGTGTGCCTGATTTTCCTAGTAGCATAGCTCCCTTAAGCTGCTCTCTTGGACTTTGTCTAGACAGCTGAGTTGGCTACGGATCAAAGAAATGTCTCCTTTGTAGCAGAGAACTGTGCCTTCAGCATAGAGGCGGTTGCAGAAGATGCCTGCACCCAGCTCATTCAAAAAAGTATCAAGACACTAAGTACAATTTAAGAAGAAAGGGGGTCAAAAAGGAAGTCTTCTGTTTAGTCTCATGCCAGAACCACATTGTCTACCATGAGCTTGTACAGCTTAGTCTATAACCAATTCATGAGAAAGGTTAAGTTGAGGACAGATTTCTCTTCAGTGTGACAGAGAGATAACAGGGCACTTGACTGCTAACCAGAGGGCTGGCGGTTCAAACCCACCAGTAACTCCTCAGAAGGAAGATGGGGCAATCTACTTCAGTAGTGATACTGCCTCGGAAACCCAAGGAGGGGTCGCTATGAGTCAGGTCCAAATCAATGACACATAACAACAACAACAAGGAGAAAAAGCTAGGCCTGGAGTCCTCCTGATCTTCACATAGCATGTTGTCAATTGACTTACAATTTTTAATGGAATGTCTGTCTAGTGTGCCAGTATGACTATCATCTGGCAGGAGGAAGAGGCTGCCCTCATTAAAAATGGGAAAGATTACATTCTGCATTCCATTGCATGGAACTATAACAGTTAGGTTAGCAAGAGTCAAGTGGCAAGAATCAAAACCTACAAATTTGGAGCAAAACTTGAATACTTCTGGGAGAAGAAAGAAAATAAGCAAAATCAGCTCACTGGATGCTTTATTTTATCTTAATATTATATTGTGAGAGAGCCTTACAGAGACCCAATCAGTTGAACTTGGTTCATAAAACCAGAATAACTAAACTTCCAGGTATCAAACAGGACTTGGGCATACGTAATCTTTGTACTATGCTTATGAGTCAGATCGACCCAATGGCAGTGGGTTTGGTTTTGATTTAACTATATCTCCAAATCTGCCATCATTACCACTTCCAACAGCTAAACTGAGGGGTGCACATAATAACCTTAGTTGTTTTGATAAAATGAGAGTTGTCAGTAAGATTTCAATTTGATGAGATTCTATCTGGTCTCTTCTGACTTCCCTTTATCCACACAATAGTCTGTCAAACCTGGCCATAACTTGATGCCTCCCTGAAAAAAAAAAAAACTGCCATTGAGTCGATGCCAGTAGATACAATCAAGATAAAGTCACTGATTAGAGTGGAGAGGAGACACTTTCAGCTCAGTGGAGATAGTTTCAAGAAACTCAGGTAACAAAGAAACATCAGTTATTTGCTCATTCAATTCCATCTCATTTCTCTTACTCCCTTTAACTCCTCGGCCCAACCATTAGTACAAGGGGATGCTAGGACAGCTATCCCAAGGAAGCAAATGGTCACTTTCTGCCCATCCAAAATATCCAACCTAAAGATGATAGGAAGTAGGGAAGCAGTGCTGGTCTCTGGAGTAGAAACAGAAAAGATGTTCCAGACATAGCCCAGGTACTGCCGTTCACTTCTACCATGGAGTGCTTATAAATATGTTGGTTGAGGAATTTTCCTTGTAACTATGTTGTCAAGGATCTCATCAACCTTATCTATCTTCAGTTTGTCCCTTCTAATGACGAAGGAAGGAGCTCTGATGTTGCAGTGGTTAAGGCATTTGGCTGCTAACCAAAAAGTTCGTCATTCAAACATATTAGCCGCTCCAGGGAAAAAAGATGAGGCAGTCTGCTTCTGTAAAGATTTACAGCCTTGGGAACCCAATGGGGGCTGCTATGAGTTTGGTTTGGGTTTGGCAATGATGAAGGAGGAGTTCCTGTGTGGTACAAACAATTAATGCACTCAGTTAATGCACTCAGATGCTAATCAAAAACTTGGAGTTTCAAGTCTACCCAACAGACCCTTGGAAGAAAGATCTGGCAATCTACTTCCAAAAAATAAGCCTTTGAAAACCCTATGGAGCACATTTCTACTCTAACACACATGGGGTCAGCATGAGCTGCAGTCAGCTCATACCAAGCAGTTAATGAGGAAGGAGCTGAAAAGACAACCAACATCCAAGGGGAAGTTCCCATAACCTTCCAAACCAAACCCCAACTTGTCAGTTCTCAGCTGATCCTAGTGTGCATTCTAGTTTGAAATAAAGACTTTCTAGTGATTCTAGCTGGAAACAGGAGTTTGCAAATAACCTTTTAGTTACAATTAAAAGTGCTACCAAAAAAAAAAAAAAAACAGGTTACCGTGAAAGCCCATTAAGGTGGCCTTGTCCATTGTGTGAGGTCAAGAACAGGTTTCCCTGAAGAGATGCATTTCTGGTGATCTGTCCAATAAGTAGGTGTGCATGGGCCTGGACAGAGCAGGGAGGGGGTAGAAAGCATTTAGGCAGAAGACAGACGTAGCAGCAGGGCACATGGAAGGCACTAGTCAGTGATCAGGAGTCTGGAGTACAGAAAGTAAAGGGAAGAGATGAAGTAAAAGGCCAGATCATGCAGGGCCTTGTAGGTAGAGAGTGTATTTTATCCAGCAAGGCATGAGAATCCCTGGGCAGGTTTTAAGTACAAGGCAACCTGTTAAGATATGCACTTTTAAGATCACTCTGCAGTGAGGCTACGGTAGTGCTGCAAGCTTGAGAATGATGCAGACTATTACCTAAGCTGTTCTTCAATCAGCAAGGCCCCAGCCCTCAAGAGGCATCCCTATGCTCAGAACGCTCCTTTAGGACCCATGTGCTGGCCTTGGCATGCAGGTCTGGCATCCTTGGGGACAGCCCATCCAGCATCACTGCTTGCAATGATCGCCATGTGACTTCAGGCTTTTAGCCTGTCTAGATTACACTTTGAAAAGCTCTCCTTACCATCCTATGGGGGAGCTGCTCCCAGGGGGAGAGTGGGGGTGGATGGCTTTAAGACATCCTCATTCCTGCCAAGCACAACCAGATACCCAACCAATGAGGGCACATTTGAGGTGCTTAATTGCTTTTTACCTGAAAATGCTGTTATTTTTCCAGAAGCTTAAACCAAACTCATTGCCACCGAGTCACTTCCGACTCATAGCAACCTTAAAGGCATGCTCCACAGTGTTTCCAAGGCTATAATCTTTACAGAAGCAGACTGCCTCATTTTTCTTCCATAGAGCAGCTGGTGCATTCAAATCACTGACTTTTTAGTTAGCAGCTGAACACTTAATCACTGTGCCACCAGAGCTCCCCCAGTGCACAGTTTACAGTATGTCAGTGTAGGATCTGGATGAGAAATCAGTCCACCTTGGATTGATATTCAGTAAATCATGAATTTTGGCATTGTCTTTTGGATTCCCCTCAGGGACTGACACATTGCTCAATAAATTAAGTAAATGGCTCTGGTAGCGTAGTGCCTAAGGCATTTGACTGCTGACCAGAAGGCTGGCGGTTCAAACCCACCAGCCACTCCTCGGAAGGAAGATGGAGCAATCTATTTCCATAATGATACTGCCTCAGAAACCCAAAGAGGGATCACTATGAGTCGGGTCTGACTCGACGGCACATAACAACAACGACAACCACAGATGGGTTGGCCCTAGTGGCTGTGGTGAAGGCAGACCCGGCCCTACCTGACTAATATGCCTACACACACATGTGGCAAAACATACTACTGCTGACTCCCCTGATGCTCCTGGCCACTCCCAGACCCTCTGCCCATTGCAGAATACCCCACCACCTAAGTCAGAGCTACTCCGGCCACTGTCTGAACACATCCTCCTGTCGCACGCATTTTGTGAAGCTCTGCACTCTCGGCTGCTCTATCCCTAGACTACCATACATAGTCACCTAGCATGTGCAGGAGTTAAGTGAAACCTTCACTAACGATTTCATATAGAAGAGAGACAGACAACAAGGAAGGGAAAGGTGAGTAGTAATGATGTGCACCATCTACTGAGCACCTACTGAGTACCAAATGCTTTACAAACATTATTGCTTGTTGTTATTCAACTCCTGCAAGGTTATGCAATTGCTCCCATTTATCAGATGAGGATATTGGAGCTCAGGGAGATTTAGAGACTTGTCAAATCCTTACAATCAGGAAGTGTCAAACCTGGAGTTCACATTTAACAATTACACTGTACTTCCTCTCACTGATAGAGAAGGCTAATGACACCATGAAGACAAAAGTCTGGCCATTCTGCTCTGAACTTCTTTATGCCCCGGGGTTCTTAATACCAGGTTCAATCCTGATATCTGGTTCAATCCTCGGCTAAGAATTTTCGTTTCTACCCCAGATACACTCCTCAGAAGGAAGATGGGGCGATCTACTTCCATAGTGATACTGTCTCGGAAACCCAAGAAGGGGTCTCTATGAGTCGGATCTGACTCGATGGCAGTGAGTTTGGTTTGGTTTTTGGTTACTGAATCAGAACCTACATGTTAACAAAATCTCCAGGTGATTCTTATGTTTACATAAGAATCCTTTTAACATATTATAATCTGGGAATCTTGGTAATATGTAGACTCTGATTCAGTGTATCTAGAGTGAAAGTGAAAGTTCTCAGAGGGGTGGTCTCAAATGAACCCCCTCAAAGCCCTGCTTACCACACACACTGCCCAGCATAGCACTCGTCATTATCTGTCCTTGTTCCCAAATATGCTGCTCTCCCTCTGCTCTCTAACCCTGACCTAAGGAGAAGAGATGCATTCTAAATCACAGCCCTCAGCTCCACACCCCACCATCTAGTTTCCAGGCATTTCCTGTTTTAAAATACTTACTGCCTCTAGGATTATGGGAAATCAGCACTGGGTAGTGACAGCCCTCCCTTGAGGTTTTATTAAGGAATTCTGAGCCCCAGTTGAGTGGGTGAGCAAAAGCGTGGTTTCAGCCTTTCCAAAGATGTTCACCAGGTTTCCCACAAAGGCCAGGAAGTGGAGGCAGATGAAATGATAGTTTGAAACCCCTGGAGCCTTAGCCTCAGCCCTTCCATTAATTGAATACAATACTCTTACATGACTGGACACTGTCCGCTGGCTAGTATTAACAGAACCTCAAGTTGGTAGCATGTTGTGGTGCCTGAGCTAGCCATGCAGAGACAACATTACAGATGGCAGCAGGTTGGTGACAGCAACGAGAATCAGAGTCCTAGGTCCAAGAATCATCCTCAAATCAGAGGAAGTGTGTGCTTAATAGCGAGAGATGAGGAAAGGTTTGATACCAGGTAGGCAGCCTGGCCTGTAGCCAGGACTAGCTTCCCAACTGGAAGATGAAAGAATGGGTCCTGTGGATGATGTCTGAGAACCATCTATCCATCTATCCATCCATCCATCCATCCACTCCACCCATCCTAGCCAGTCCTGACATTAAGATGCTTGACATATGTGCTTACTGGAACTCCTCTAAGGAAAAGATCTGTATGTAGAGGACCGAAAAGTTTGGGGGAAGTTGGGGAGCCCTCCAAGGCACTTAGTGGAGTCACAGTAGATAACAGCCAAACTGCTCTGTGAGAAACTAAATCTAATTAACTGTAGGGCTTTCCCTTTATGAGTGAAATATACACATTAGGGACAAGAGTGAGGAGAAGCTGTCTACAGCCACCCAGCTACTCACATTCCTTATCCTTCTCCCATCATCACTCACCTTGTCATTGGTTAGAAGAGACACCCAATTTCTTGCCTGCCCAGTGTGTCTACATGTCTCTCTTCAGCCCTGACAATGGGGAAGTTGCAGAGTATATTCTTATTATTTAATTCTTTGTCCCTCCTAAATGTGCCCTGAAACAACTTGCTAGTTGCTCCTCTTTAGTTATTTTTCTGTGGGGAATTGGGCAGCCTGGACATCACCCCCCCCCCATTGGTACTGCGTGAGACCAATGACTATTAACTGGACTGCAGGTGGCTTGATTATAGTCCATATCGGACTCATCTTTGCCCCAAAATCCATTGCCAACAAGTCAATACCAACTCATAGCAACCCTTTAGAATAGAGTAGAATTGACCTATAGGCTTTCCAAAACTGTAAATCTTTAGAGAAGCAGACTGCCATATCTTTTCTTCTGTGTAGTGGCTGGTGAGTTCAAATCACTGACTTTTCAGTTAGCAGCCAAGTACTTTACCCACTGTGCCACCAGGGCTCCTACTCAGCCTTTCAGTAACCATTAACTTATGCCAAGTAACAGTTCTTTGTTAAATGCATAGATTAATGGATGAAATGGATGGATGATTTCATGCGTGAATGACCAGATGAATAAATTTGTGAATAAATTTACAAAATAGTTACTAGGGTAAGAGATGGAATTTTTTTTTTTTTTTTCTTGATACAGAGTTATAAAAGGCACAGTTGAGGATGGAACCCTCAGCCTGGACCATGCTCTAACTAACTGAGCTAGTCTGCCCAGAAAGATACATCAAGCGTTGACTAACCCTGCCTTGCTCTAGCACAGTTATGATGGTAATTATGGCCATATTACCAAGGCATCTCCTGAGAGCAGACCTCTTAGAGAGCAAGTGCCCAGAGATTTGCACTGACTTGTTCTTATTTTTCTTTTCAGATTATCAAGGAAGTTCCTCCACCCCCTGTCGAAGAGAGTGAGGTAAGTGACCAGAGCAAGATTTGGCCAGGGGGACAGGGCAGTGGAGTGGGGCAGCAAGCTGGTGGGACTGGCCAGGACTCTGCTCCTTGCAAAGCAGAGCTAAGTCAGACCCAGGCCTTCACTGCATGTGAAGCAGTGGAGAGGGAAGTACCTGCCTTTGGCCCCTTCCTAAGCAGGAACTGAACAGGAACTGAACTAAAGTGGCCACCAAAGAGAGAATGGTCCTGAGGGGTTTTCTTCCCGCAAAGATAAAATTTGAGATGCAAATGTTTATTTTTCTTATTTATCTATTTATTTATTTTTACAGTTTTTTGGAGTTCTAAGTTACTGATATTCCCTATAGAAAAAGTAGTTTAAGGTTTCCTTCTCCCTGCAGAGACTTCTGCCTTATGTGTGCAGAGAAGGGCAAATTGACCACTTTGTCCAAACAATTAGTGGTTCCAGGACAATTGATACTGAAGTATTCCATTGTTCTTTAATTTTAAAAGATGTCATCTTAAGGTTTTCCAGGCAGTGATGAATATATACTGAGGGGGATATGCTAATACCTTGGCCTTGCTCTCAAATCCTCATCATCTATTTAAAAAGAAAGAAAGAAAGAAAAATCTTAGCCTTCACTACTACATAGGCCAGTAAGCAGTTCTGATGCAAGGGTGGCCTGGGATAGCATGTAGCATAAGTGTAGGTGTTAAACGCAAATGGTGAGAAAGAGCATCCTCAGGCAGGAATGCAAAGCAAATAGCTTTCCTAGCCCCTGGATTACTCCTAGGATAGCTGGACTCCCCGCATGCAACACCAACCCATTTGGAAGCCAGAATACAGATCTGAACATTTAGAGGGGCCAAAAAATATATTGAAGTTTCAAGTTCATTCTCCTCAATCTCAAAGGACTATTGTGTGCAAACCAAGTGCCACCTCCTCACCCCTCCACTCCCCAATGCCTTTGTCAAGTTTCCTACATACAGAAAGAGCAATGATTAAATTTAAATTTCCATGTGGCTCTTGAATCCTGAAGCATATGCATGTGAGCCAAGGGATTTAATAGCTGCAATCAATTAAAGCACATATTGTTGGAATGTTAACTTTCTGCCCAGAAATCAAGGGAGGAAATTACATTGCTGTGCAAAGAAGAAGGAGGAGTAAAACTCTCTTCACATCCACAAAAGCCTTTTCTTAATCCATCAGGGTTAGTTCCACTAGTTCTAGTTTGACTTTGTTTCTTTTGTGTGTGGCTTTCTCTTACACAGCCACAGAAAAATAGGGCAAGAAACTGCCTTGATGGGGTTGTTCTGCTGAGGTGAAAAATGTTCCCTCCCCTCATTGTGTTCAATTAGAAGAGTTGCTGCTTTTTTTTTTTTTTTTTTTTTCTGGTGCTGGCTCTGCATTGCCTTTCAAAGGTGACTTGGCAGCCATTGTGGCCACAGCACCCAGGGGACTTAGGTACCCTCCTGCAATAAGACCATAGGGTCTAGCTTACCGTGGACCTCAGCATCTAGCACAGGCTGCATGTAGTAGAAGCTGAAGACATATTTGAAGATTGAAGTACTACCTCACAAAGAATTTGGGAGCAAACACATAGCAACAACAATGGTCAAAACCAGAAAGCCACCTAGAAAGAAATAGCTGAAGTAAAGGAAGAGTAGTTAAGATTCTCCAGTTGCATCCAACATTTTTATAGAAGCTCTACTTTCTCCTGAAGAAGGCAGACCTGACTTGTGAGACAGAATGACATGCTCAGAATACTTGAGCTGGAAGGGGTTGTGTTGGGTTTAAGGGAGCATGCAGGCTGGCCCAGGACAGGCTTCAGGCCCTGCTGATTACCTTAGCATGTGTGTTGGCACAGAGAATTCCCTGGCTCCGCAAGTTCAGTGACCCTAATATCCTTCCTAATGTGTTTTGGCAGAAAAAAAGAAATCCCACAGAAACAGATAACGTAACTTAGCCCAAGCAAAGCATTCTACATAATGCTCTGGAAATCAGTCTTAATCTAGACTACTTTTTCCACCCCAGCTCCCTGCATTCAAACCCCACAGGTCTTTCAAGCACGACTCATATGCTGCCATCTCCGCAAAAAACACTGATTCCCTCCATCAGGACTAATTTCTTCCTTTTCTGGGCTCCCAGGTTATTTTATTGATTCCTCCTTCTGCATCAAAGTTTAAAATCACTAGCTACCTGGCTTCCTCTACTCCCTCAGTGGTAGAATTTATCTTTGAATTATCCTGAAAGAGCTTAACAGTCAATTAATGGCCTTATGAAGTCAACCACTGTCTGCCATGTATATATGAACAAGTTTAATGATCACTTATGCTTACCTTCATCAGATCCTTCACCACCATATCATAAGGGAGGCATGTCAACTATTTAAATAACTAAATATAGAGAACAAAGACAACTTTCTGAATATTTATAATGAACTCTCAGTGATCCTCTTTAACAGGGAATATCAAAATGAGTAATATAACAAGGCATGACTTTCTGAGAGTCTGTGTAATCAAACAGTGATAGCCCTATATAAAGAGAGTACAAAGAAAAATTGCTTAAGATTCTAAGATCTCAACAAAAGCAAGGAAGGTCAGTTTTAGGAAAAAACAGGGACATATCCTGCATTAAGGGTCTTCTCTAATTGGCAGCCAAGGGAGGATTCCACATGAAGTCTATAGTTCTTCCAAGTAATTGGTAGTTTATGGGAGAGGGCCATCTATGAGTACCTCATCTGGTGGTTCATCTCTAAATATAATTGCCTTCTATGAATTTGCTGCCTACATTTGAATTTTTATCTAACCATTTCGCTATAAAAAGCAGAGAGCAGTTCAAGCTAGGCCAAGATGAAAAAGCCCAGGTAGACTGTGGCTGGGGATACATCAAGAACTGAGGCAACTCTAGGAACCAGCAACTCCACCCTTCCTGCTTCATCCTCACTCATAACATCTCTGCTTCTTTCTGGGAATGTACTTCCTTCTGCTCTCTCTTATCTGGCTTCCTCTACTCCCTCACCGGTCTAGTTTGTACATGACCCCTGACTTCCTGATGGTATTTCTCAGGCCGTCTTTTCAGCATCTGCCCCCACTGCTTATTGCCTCAGTCTCTCTGTTTCCTTCTTCCAGTTCCCAGGAGAGGAACATATTTGGTACAACTCATCTTTTCACTCTAAAGCAAAAACTAAACTCACTGCCATCAAGTCGATCCCAACTCATACCTATCCTTCCTTGGGTTTCTGAGCCAGTATCTCAATGGCAGTAGATTGCCCAGTCTTCCTTCCAAAGAGTGGCTGGTGGGTTTGAACCACCAGCCTTCTGGTTAGCAGGCAAATGCCTTAGGCACTGTGCCACTAGAGCTCCCTCTAAATCATACACCTTAAATCATAGGTCATGACTAACTTTGGACTGGCTTCCACTCTGTAGTTGAAGGGAAATTCATGCTTTGCAACAGGCCATGGCCCCCTGGGCATAGCAAGAATCTTCCTTAGAAGGAAGAGTTGCCTTGAGACAGGTACTGTGGCCTCAAGCTTAATAATCTATATGTCAGTCTAAATAAGTATCAGAATAAAAACTATAGCTAGGAACTCATGCTATAGTCTTCTTCCCCCTGCTATACTTACAGGTTCCCATTTCTAACTTCACTAACACTTGAAAGTAAATACATAGCTGCAGGCCCATGACTGAATGGAAAGTTGGTTACAGCTTAGAGTTAAGCAGCTATACAGCTCAGACACAGATCTACACATGAAGTACAATTGTTGGACAAGAGAAACCTCTTCCTCACCTGCAAAAGCCTTTTGTTAGTCCATCAGGGTTAGTTCCACTAGTTCTAGTTTGCCTTTGTTTCTGTTGTGTGTGGCTTTCTCTTATACAGCCACAGAAAAATAGGGCAAGAAACTGCCTTGAAACTGGCAAGAAACTGGCTTTTTCTTTCTCTATCAAATGTGTAGCTCACACTTCTGCCATACTCTTACTTAACTGCACTGCCTTGGCCAGGTCTGGCCAAGACAGCTTACTAGGACATTTTGTTTGCTGATGAAAAACAAAAACATTCCCCTCCAGAAGCCTAGAGCTTTCCTTCTCCCCCTGAGCCCTCTTCATTTCCCATTGAAACCCTATGGCTTAATCGATTAAATATATGTCGGAATAGGTGAACAAACAAAAAACAACCAAGCCCAATGCCATCAAATCAATTCCAACTCATAGCAACCCTATAAGACAGAGGGGAACTACCCCAATAGGGTCTCTAAGCCTGGAACAGCTTTCTCCTGGGGAGCAGCTGATGGTTTTGAACCACTGACCATTCAATTAGCAGCTGAGAACTTTAACCACTGTCCCACCAGATCTCCTATAAGAGGTGAATAAACTACTCAAATTGAGACATGAACAATAAGAGTTTAGACTTTGTATCTTTTAGCATCAGACAAATTATGTCTCAGGGTACAAGTTCAGGACACTGGGAAAAACAGGATAGAAGTTAAAGGTATAAAAGTTAAAGTATGCTTTTCAGACATTTAAACTTATTCATTCAACCACTCTAGCTTGAGTGTCTGCTGTGTATTGTGAATAGCAAGTCTGAGAATCCCTGTAGGGAGTTTGTCTTAAGAGAGGGTGTAATGTGAGGGTTATATAGTTAATGTCCTAGTTTGTTGTCTTCTGAGAAAGGTAGATATCCCCAGTGGATATTGCATATGAGGCTGTAAAAATTAATCATCATAATAGTTACTGCTAGAGAGGACATTTATTGAGTATTTATGATGATTTGGACAACTGTACAAAGCATTTTTCCTGGTACATTTAATTGCTCAACAACCCCGGCACAAAGATGGACTGTTATGGCCCCTGTTTTATAGATGAAGAGCTGAGGCACATTGAGGTTAAATAGTCTACTCAAAATCACACAGTATTAAGTGATGGGACTGGGATTCAAACTTATGTCTTAATAGGACAGCCCTTAAGACTTGTGTCTTAATAAAGCAACCCTCTCTCACATGACTCTGAAGAATATGTAGCTTCTATAACCAACAGAGAAGCCCCATGTACAGTGGTTAAGCTGCTAACCAAAAGGTCAATGGTTTGAACCCACCAGCTCCTCCACAGGAGAAATATGTGTCAGTCTACTTCTGTAAAGATTTACAGCCTTAGAAACCCTATAGGGCAGTTCTACTCTGTCCTATAGAATGGCTATAGTCAGAATTAACTAGACAACAGTGCATTTGGATTTTGGTTTGGATAACCAGAAGGGAGAATTCCAATCTTTTATGGGAACATCAGGTTTTCCTTTCTTAAGTGGCAGTATCACTCCACCCAGATCCAGGTGGCACTCAGAACCCACAGTCCCTTCAAGATTGAGAAGACCACTTATTTTCTGTGGTCTGCCATGCCTTTGTTGTTATTGTTGCTATAAGGTGCCATCGAGTGGGTTTCAACTCATAGCAACACCATACAAAAGAGTAGAACTGTCCAAAGATTTGTTTTATCTGTGGTCTTCATGGAAGCCGATCACCACGTTTCTCTTGCAGAAATGCTGGATGAGTTTGAACCACCAACCTCTTAGACAGCAGCTGTGTGCTTAACCTTAGTGTGTAACTATTCATTTTTGCTCACTGTAGCCCCACCATTTCCTGGCTTGTCTTCTCTTTTACTCTCTCACACACCAGCCAAACACCTTCTCACCATGAAGCTTTAGAATGTCTATCTGGGATGGTATACATGTGAAGGTGGAGGAAAGTGACCATAAATGTTGAGAGCAAGAGTGAGAAAAAATGTGAATATATGGGCATCTATTGGTGGGAGAAAGCAAAGCCAGAGGGGACAACAGAGCAGAGCAGCAGCCAGGCATCCGGGTAAGGGGAAGGCAGAGAGGTTTTGAACAGCTAAGGAAGACAAACTTGTCTGTCAGTTTGTTGTACTGTTGTGGCTTGAGTGTTGCTGTGAGGCTTGAGGCTGTGCCACTGGTGTTTCAAGTACCAGCAGAGTTGCACATGGTACACAGGTTTCAATGAAGTTTACAGACTGAGGCAGACTAGGAAGAAGGAAGAGGCCATCTACTTCTCAAAGAATTGGCCAAGGAAAACCTTATGAATAACAGAGGAACACTGTCTGATACATAACTGCACAACTTTACTAATAGCCCAGAAACGTTATCCCATCCAGTGCAGGAGTATGAGGCCCTTAGGTCAGAAGGCTTTCAAAATCTGACAAGGAGAGAGCTACATCATCATAGTAGGATGAACCTGATTGATATGGATAAAGTAAAGCTTTCAAGACCTCCATTTGCTGATGTGGCATGACTCAAATTGAGGAAAAACAGCTGCAAACATCCATTAATAATTGGAACGTGGAATGTATGAAGTATGAATCTAGGAAAATGGAAAGTTGTCAAAAATGAAATGGAATGCATAAAGATTGGTATCCTAGGCATTAGTGAGCTGAAATGGACAGGTTTTACCATTTTGAAACAGACAACCATATGATCTATTATGCCAGAAATGACAAACTGAAGAGGAATGGTGTGGCATTCATCATCACAAAGAATGTTTCAAGATCTTTTCTGAAGTACAATGTTGTCGGTGACAGGATAATATCCAACTTCTGCAGTCTGAAATTGATCGAACATGAAATCAGGATGTGTTAATTATCACTGGTGACTGGAATGCAAAAGTTGGAAACAGAAGAATCACCGATAGTTGAAAAATTTGGCCTTGGCGACAGAAATAGTGCTGGAACTCGCATGGTAGAATTTTGCAAGACCAATGACTTGTTCATTGCAAACACCTTTTTTCAACAACACAAACAGAAGCTCTATATGGGGACTTCACCAGATGGAACACACAGGAATCAGATTGACTACATCTGTGGCAAAAGGCAGTGGAAAAGCTCAATATCTTCAGCCAAAACCAGGCCA